>NW_027399483.1:0-3370 GCF_003265705.2 Callorhinus ursinus | reverse complement strand
TTATTTTTAATATATATATATATATATATATATATATATATACATTGTTCTCTCTTTAAAATTTTGAGATACAGTTTCTTCTTACAGATGAAAATATACCCTAAATCTCTAGTGTATGGTTCTGTTCTAGTCTCCTGCCTGATCATATTCTCTCCCTTTTTTTTCTTTTCTTTTTTTTCTTTTTTTAAATCCTCTTCTTTCTTTTTTCAAACAACTTCTTATCAATTCCTTTTATACAATTTTTTATAATTTTCATCTTTACAGTCATATTCCATCCCTTCAATGCATCAACCCTTATTTTGTATATATATAAGTCTTTCTTTCTTTAAAATTTTGGGAGGCAAGGGGCACCTGGGTGGCTCAGTTGTTAAGCGTCTGCCTTCGGCTCAGGTCATGATCCCAGGGTCCTGGGATTGAGCCCACAGGCTCCTTGCTCCGCAGGAAGCCTGCTTCTCGCTCTTCCACTCCCCCTGCTTGTGATCCTGCTCTCGCTATCTCTTTCTCTGTCAAATAAGTAAATAAAATCTTTAAAAAAGAAAAGATTAAAATTTTGGGAGGCACTTTCTTCTAACAGACCAAAATAAAACAAAAATCTAGTGTGTGGCACTGATCTATGCACCAGCCTGATCATATTTGATCATATTCTGTTTTTTTTGTTTTGTTTTGTTTTTGTTTGTTTTTATCTTTTTCTTTTTCTTTTTTTCCCTTTCTTTTTTCTTTCTTTCCCTTTTCCCATGGTTTCAGGTCTTTTCTGATTTGTTTAGAGTATATTTTCTGGGGACGTTACCCTGTTACCCTGTTAGCATTCTGTTCTCTCATTCATCTATTCTCTGGACAAAATGACAAGATGCTAAAGATCACCTCAACAAAAAGAACAAGAGGTAGTACCATCTGCCAGGGACATACTCAATACAGACATTAGTACGATGTTGGACTTAGAGTTCAGAATCATGATTTTAAAGATACTAGCTGGGCTTGAGAAAAGCATGGAAGTTATTAGAGAAACCCTTTCTGGAGAAATAAAAGAACTAAAATCTAACCAATTCGAAATCAAAAAGGCTATTAATGAGGTGCAATCAAAAATGGGGGCACTAACTGCTAGGATAAATGAGGCAGAAGAGAGAATCAGCGATATAGACCAAATGATGGAAAATAAAGAAGCTGAGAAAAAGAGAGATAAACAACTACTGGATCACGAGGGCAGAATTCGAGAGATAAGCGATATCATAAGACGAAACAACATTAGAATAATTGGGATCCCAGAAGAAGAGGAAAGAGAGAGGGGCAGAAGGTATATTGGAACAAATTATAGCAGAGAACCTCCCTAATGTAGGGAAGGAAACAGGCATCAAAATCCAGAAGGCACAGAGAACCCCTCTCAAAATCAATAAAAAATAGGTCAACACCCCAACATCTAATAGTAAAACTTATGAGTCTCAGAGACAAAGAGAAAATCCTGAAAGCAGCTTGGGACAAGAGATATGTAACCTACAATGGTAGAAATATTAGATTGGCAACAGACCTATCCACAGAGACCTGGCAGGCCAGAAAGGACTGGCATGATATATTCAGAGCACTGTTTTACAAGAAAAATATGCAGCCAAGAATACTATATCCAGCTAGGCTGTCACTGAAAATAGGAGAGATAAAAATCTTCCAGGACAAACAAAAACTAAAGGAATTTGCAAACACAAAACCAGCCCTCCAAGAAATATTGAAAGGGGTCCTCTAAACAAAGAGGGAGCCTAAAAGCAGCATAGATCAGAAAGGAACACAGACAACATACAGTAACAGTCACCTTACATGCAGTGCAATGGCACTAAATTCATATCTTTCAATAGTTACCCTGAATGTAAATGGGCTCAATGCCCCAATCAAAAGACACAGGCTATCAGATGGGATTAAAAAACAAGACCCATCAATATGCTGTCTGCAAGAGACTCATTTTAGACCCAAAGACACCCCCAGATTGAGAGTGAAGGAGTGGAAAACCATTTACCATGCTAATGGACACCAAAAGAAAGCTGGGATGGCAATCCTTATATCACACAAATTAGATTTTAAGCCAAAGACTGTAATAAGAGATGAGGAAAGACGCTATATCCTACTTAAAGGGTCTATCCAACAAAAAGATCTAACAATTGTAAATATCTATGCCCCTAACATGGGAGCAGCCAATTATATAAGCCCATTAATAACAAAAGCAAAGAAAACACATTGACAACAATACAATACTAGTGGGGGACTTTAACACCCCCCTGACTGAAATGGACAGACCATCTAAGCAAAAGATCAACAAGGAAATAAAGACTTTAAAGGACACACTGGACCAAATGGACTTCACAGACATATTCAGAACATTCCATTCCATAGCAATGGAATACACATTCTTCTCTGGTGCGCATGGAACATTCTCCAGAATAGATCACATCCTAGGTCACAAATCAGGTCTCAACTGGTACCAAAAGTTTGGGATCATTCCCTGCATATTTTCAGAGCACAATGCTTTGAAACTAGAACTCAATCACAAGAGGAAAGTCGAAAGAACTCAAATACATGGAGGCTAAAGAGCACCCTACTAAAGAATGAATGGGTCAACCAGGAAATTAAAGAAGAATTTAAAAAATTCATGGAAACCAATGAAAGTGAAAACACAACTCTTCAAAATCTTTGGGATGCATCAAAGGCGGTCCTAAGAGGAAGGTATATAGCAATACAAGCCTTTCTCAAGAAACAAGAAAGGTCTCAAGTACACAACCTAACCCTACACCTAAAGGAGCTGGAGAAAGAACAGCAAATAAAGCCTAAACCCAGCAGGAGAAGAGAAATAATAAAGATCAGAGCAGAAATCAATGAAATAGAAACCAAAAGAACAGTAGAACAGATCAACGAAACTAGGAGCTGGTTCTTTGAAAGAATTAGCAAGATTGATAAGCCCCTGGCCAGACTGATCAAAAAGAAAAGAGAAATGACCCAAATCAACAAAATCATGAATGAAAGAGGAGAGATCACAACCAACACCAAAGAAATACAAACAATTATAAGAACATATTATGAGCAACTCTATGCCAGCAAATTAGATAACCTGGAAGAAATGGGTGCATTCCTAGAGATGTATCAACTACCAAAACTGAACCAGGAAGAAATAGAAAACCTGAGCAGACCTATAACCACTAAGGAAATTGAAGCAGTCATCAAAAATCTCCCAACAAATAAAAGCTCAGGGCCAGATGGCTTCCCAGGGGAATTCTATCAGACATTTAAAGAAGAATTAATACTATTCTCCTGAAACTGTTCCAAAAAATAGAAATGGAAGGAAAACTTCCAAACTCATTTTATGAGGCCACCATTACCTTGATCCCCAAACCAG
>NW_027399482.1:5416-7680 GCF_003265705.2 Callorhinus ursinus | reverse complement strand
GAAAAAGCATTTGACAAAGTACAGCATCCTTCCTTGATCAAAACTCTTCAGAGTATAGGGATAGAGGGTACATACCTCAATATCATAAATGCCATCTATGAAAAACCTACAGCGAATATCATTCTCAATGGGGAAAAGCTGAGAGCTTTTCCCCTAAGGTCAGGAACGCGGCAGGGATGTCCAGTCTCACCACTGCTTTTCAACATAGTATTAGAAGTCCTAGCCACAGCAATCAGACAACAAAAAGAAATCAAAGGCATCCAAATCGGCAAGGAGGAAGTCAAACTCTCACTCTTTGCAGGTGATATGATTCTGTATGTGGAAAACCCAAAAGACTGCACCCCAAAACCGCTAGAACTCATACAGGAATTCAGTAAAGTGGCTGGATATAATATCAATGCACAGAAATCAGTGGCATTCCTATACACCAACAACAAGACAGAAGAGAGATAAATCAAGGAGTCGATCCCATTTACAATTGCACCCAAAACCATAAGATACCTAGGAATAAATTTAACCAAAGTGGCAAAGGATCTGTACTCAGAAAACTATAAAATACTCATGAAAGAAATTGAAGAAGACACAAAGAAATGGAAAAACTTCCATGCTCATGGATTGGAAGAACAAACATTGTGAGGATGTCAATGCTACCTAGAGCCATCTACACATTCAATGCAATCCTCATCAAAATACCATCCACTTTTTTCAAAGAAATGGAACAAATAATCCTCAAATTTGTATGGAACTAGAAGAGACCCCGAATAGCCAGAGGAATATTGAAAAAGAAAAGGAAAGCTGGCGGCATCACAATTCCAGACTTCCAGCTCTATTCCAAAGCTGTCATCATCAAGAGAGTATGGTACTGGCACAAAAACAGACACATAGATCAATGGAACAGAATAGAGAGCCCAGAAATGGACCCTCAACTGTATGGTCAACTCATCTTTGACAAAGCAGGAAAGAATGTCCAATGGAATAAAGACAGTCTCTTCAACAAATGATGTTGGGAAAATTGGACAGCCACATGCAGAAGAATGAAACTGGACCATTTCCTTACACCACACACAAAAATAGACTCCAAATGGTTGAAAGACCTAAACGTGAGACAGGAGTCCATCAAAATCCTAAAGGAGAACACAGGTAGCAACCTCTTCGACCTCAGCCGCAGCAACTTCTTCCTAGAAACATCGCCAAAGGCAAGGGAAGCCAGGGCAAAAATGAACTATTGGGATTTCATCAAGATAAAAAGCTTTTGCACGGCAAAAGAAACAGTCCACAAAACCAAAAGACAACCGAAAGAATGGGAGAAAATATTTGCAAATGACATATCAGATAAAGGGCTAGTATCCAAAATCTATAAAGAACTTATCAAACTCAACATCCAAAGAACAAATAATCCAATCAAGAAATGGACAGAAGACATGAACAGACATTTTTCCAAAGAAGACATCCAAATGACCAACAGACACATGAAAAAGTGCTCAACATCGCTCAGCATCAGGGAAATCCAAATCAAAACCTCGATGAGACACCACCTCACACCAGTCAGAATGGCTAGAATTAACAAGTCAGGAAACGACAGATGTTGGCGGGGATGCAGAGAAAGGGGAACCCTCCTACACTGTTGGTGGGAATGCAAGCTGGTGCAACTACTCTGGAAAACAGTAAGGATGTTCCTCAAACAGTTGAAAATAGAGCCTCCATACGATCCAGCAATTGGACTACTGGGTATTTACCCCAAAGATACAAATGTAGGGATCCGAAGGGGTACATGCACCCCAATGTTTATAGCAGCAATGTCCACAATAGCCAAACTGTGGAAAGAGCCAAGATGTCCATTGATAGATGAATGGATAAAGAAGAGGTGGTATATATACACAATGGAATATTATGCAGCCATAAAAAGGAATGAGATCTTGCCATTTGCAACAACATGGATGGAACTGGAGGATGTTATGCTGAGTGAAATAAGTCAATCAGAGAAAGACATGTATCATATGACCTCGCTGACATGAGGAACTTTTAACCTCGGGAAACAAACTGAGGGTTGCTGGAGTGGTGGGGGGTGGGAAGGATTGGGTGGCTGGGTTACAGACATTGGGGAGGGTATGTGCTTTGGTGAGCGCTGTGAATTGTGCAAGACTGTTGAATCACAGATCAGTACTTCTGAAACAAATAATGCAATATATGTTAAGAAAAAAAAGGAAGAAGAAGATAGCAGGAGGGGAAGAATGAAAGGGAGTAAGTCAGAGGGGGAGACGAAC
>NW_027399482.1:3470-5316 GCF_003265705.2 Callorhinus ursinus | reverse complement strand
GGGGGTTGGGGGGAATGGGTTAGCCTGGTGATGGGTATTAAAGAGGGCACGTTCTGCATGGAGCACTGGGTGTTATGCACAAACAATGAATCATGGAACACTACATCAAAAACTAATGATGTATGGTGATTAACATAACAATAAAAAATTAAAAAAAACAAATGTCACAGCTAGAAAAGACATTTTTAATACAATTAAGTACATTTAAATATAGAATGAATATTAGATATTAACAAATCATTGTTCTTTCCTTAGGTTGCTAATTGAGTTGTTTGTGTTGTGGTTATATTGGTTGTTCTTAGATTCATACAGAAATCTTACTTTTCAATGGTTTGGTGATATAAGCATAAATAAATAAACAATGCAAATATGGCAAAATATTAACTATTGAATCTGGGTGATAGACATATGTATTTGGTTGTATTAAGCTTTCGTGTTTTCTTTATATTTCAAATTATTCACAATAAAAATTTGAAAAAATTAGCAAGAAAGATATCTGTTAGAATGGGTATGCGAGGGGGCAGAGCAAGATGGCAGAGGAGTAGGAGACCTGGATTTCGTCTGGTCTCAGGAATTCAGCTGGACAGGGATCAAACCATTCTGAACACCTACGAACTCAACAGGAGATCGAAGAAAAGAATAGCAACAACTCTCTGAACAGAAAAGCGACCACTTTCTGGAAGGCAGGACGTGTGGAGAAGTGAATCCGAGGCGATATTCAGGAGGACAGATGGCGGGGGAGGGGGCCTCCGGTGGCCGCTTCTGGCAAGTAATAGAGCAGCGGAGCACAAAATCAGAACTTTTAGGAGTTGGCTCCGCTGAGGAACGTCGCTCCAGTGGCTAAGCCGAGGGGGTGGGGGGGTGAAACCCTTGTGGGACAGTGTGGTCTTAGGACCCTCAGGGTCACAGAAAGACCAGGGGTGCTTGAGTGCGGCAGAGCTCCCAGGTATCGGAGCGGGGAAGCCAGCTGCAGAGACGGAGCGGAGGCGCTGGCTCTCAGCTCGGGGTTGCCATAAACCGTGATCCGCGGCACAGTCGGGCCACTGGTCCTCCAGCAGGGGCCCAACAAGTTGCAGATCTGGGGAGACTCCCCTTCCTCCCCCGGGAGGAGCGGCGCGGGAGCGCACCGCAAAGATCTGCTGGGTTTGGAGACTCCAAACGGGGTCTTGTGCCAAAGATAGAAATGCTCGGTCACAGGCCGGGTGAGCACAGAGTGCGGCCGGAGACTGGGGAGACGGGAATGATTGCTTTTCTTTGGGGGTGCACTGAGGAGCGGGCCCCGAATTCATGGCTCCTCCGGGGCGGAGATTGGGAGGCCGACATTTTCACTCTCATCCTCCAAAGCTGTACAGAAAGCTTGCAGGGAACAAAAGCTCCCAGAGCAAACCCAAGCAGATTACTTAGCCCGACCGGCAAGGGCGGGGCAATTCCACCTCCGGCAAAGACATTTGGGAACCACGGCAACAGGCCCCTCCCCTAGAAGATCAGCAAGAACAGCGAGCCAAGACCAAGTTTACCAATCAATGAGAACAGCAGAACTCCAGCGCCAGGGGAATACTACACATAGAATTCATGGCTTTTTTACAATGATTCTTTAGTCTTTCAAAGTTAATTTTTTTTAACTATCTTTTTTGTTTTTAATTTTTCTTTTTCCCTTTTCCAACCAACATCTTATCAATCCCTTTTTTTTTAATTTTTATTTTTCATTTTTAGAGTCATAGTCTATCCCTTCATAGTAGTTACCCTTATTTTTGGCATATATATATATATATCAGTTCTTCTCTCTTTAAAATTTTGATATACAGTTTCTTCTAACAGATCAAAATATACCCTAAATCACTAGTGT
>NW_027399482.1:0-3370 GCF_003265705.2 Callorhinus ursinus | reverse complement strand
TTATTTTTAATATATATATATATATATATATATATATATATACATTGTTCTCTCTTTAAAATTTTGAGATACAGTTTCTTCTTACAGATGAAAATATACCCTAAATCTCTAGTGTATGGTTCTGTTCTAGTCTCCTGCCTGATCATATTCTCTCCCTTTTTTTTCTTTTCTTTTTTTTCTTTTTTTAAATCCTCTTCTTTCTTTTTTCAAACAACTTCTTATCAATTCCTTTTATACAATTTTTTATAATTTTCATCTTTACAGTCATATTCCATCCCTTCAATGCATCAACCCTTATTTTGTATATATATAAGTCTTTCTTTCTTTAAAATTTTGGGAGGCAAGGGGCACCTGGGTGGCTCAGTTGTTAAGCGTCTGCCTTCGGCTCAGGTCATGATCCCAGGGTCCTGGGATTGAGCCCACAGGCTCCTTGCTCCGCAGGAAGCCTGCTTCTCGCTCTCCCACTCCCCCTGCTTGTGATCCTGCTCTCGCTATCTCTTTCTCTGTCAAATAAGTAAATAAAATCTTTAAAAAAGAAAAGATTAAAATTTTGGGAGGCACTTTCTTCTAACAGACCAAAATAAAACAAAAATCTAGTGTGTGGCACTGATCTATGCACCAGCCTGATCATATTTGATCATATTCTGTTTTTTTTGTTTTGTTTTGTTTTTGTTTGTTTTTATCTTTTTCTTTTTCTTTTTTTCCCTTTCTTTTTTCTTTCTTTCCCTTTTCCCATGGTTTCAGGTCTTTTCTGATTTGTTTAGAGTATATTTTCTGGGGACGTTACCCTGTTACCCTGTTAGCATTCTGTTCTCTCATTCATCTATTCTCTGGACAAAATGACAAGATGCTAAAGATCACCTCAACAAAAAGAACAAGAGGTAGTACCATCTGCCAGGGACATACTCAATACAGACATTAGTACGATGTTGGACTTAGAGTTCAGAATCATGATTTTAAAGATACTAGCTGGGCTTGAGAAAAGCATGGAAGTTATTAGAGAAACCCTTTCTGGAGAAATAAAAGAACTAAAATCTAACCAATTCGAAATCAAAAAGGCTATTAATGAGGTGCAATCAAAAATGGGGGCACTAACTGCTAGGATAAATGAGGCAGAAGAGAGAATCAGCGATATAGACCAAATGATGGAAAATAAAGAAGCTGAGAAAAAGAGAGATAAACAACTACTGGATCACGAGGGCAGAATTCGAGAGATAAGCGATATCATAAGACGAAACAACATTAGAATAATTGGGATCCCAGAAGAAGAGGAAAGAGAGAGGGGCAGAAGGTATATTGGAACAAATTATAGCAGAGAACCTCCCTAATGTAGGGAAGGAAACAGGCATCAAAATCCAGAAGGCACAGAGAACCCCTCTCAAAATCAATAAAAAATAGGTCAACACCCCAACATCTAATAGTAAAACTTATGAGTCTCAGAGACAAAGAGAAAATCCTGAAAGCAGCTTGGGACAAGAGATTTGTAACCTACAATGGTAGAAATATTAGATTGGCAACAGACCTATCCACAGAGACCTGGCAGGCCAGAAAGGACTGGCATGATATATTCAGAGCACTGTTTTACAAGAAAAATATGCAGCCAAGAATACTATATCCAGCTAGGCTGTCACTGAAAATAGGAGAGATAAAAATCTTCCAGGACAAACAAAAACTAAAGGAATTTGCAAACACAAAACCAGCCCTCCAAGAAATATTGAAAGGGGTCCTCTAAACAAAGAGGGAGCCTAAAAGCAGCATAGATCAGAAAGGAACACAGACAACATACAGTAACAGTCACCTTACATGCAGTGCAATGGCACTAAATTCATATCTTTCAATAGTTACCCTGAATGTAAATGGGCTCAATGCCCCAATCAAAAGACACAGGCTATCAGATGGGATTAAAAAACAAGACCCATCAATATGCTGTCTGCAAGAGACTCATTTTAGACCCAAAGACACCCCCAGATTGAGAGTGAAGGAGTGGAAAACCATTTACCATGCTAATGGACACCAAAAGAAAGCTGGGATGGCAATCCTTATATCACACAAATTAGATTTTAAGCCAAAGACTGTAATAAGAGATGAGGAAAGACGCTATATCCTACTTAAAGGGTCTATCCAACAAAAAGATCTAACAATTGTAAATATCTATGCCCCTAACATGGGAGCAGCCAATTATATAAGCCCATTAATAACAAAAGCAAAGAAAACACATTGACAACAATACAATACTAGTGGGGGACTTTAACACCCCCCTGACTGAAATGGACAGACCATCTAAGCAAAAGATCAACAAGGAAATAAAGACTTTAAAGGACACACTGGACCAAATGGACTTCACAGACATATTCAGAACATTCCATTCCATAGCAATGGAATACACATTCTTCTCTGGTGCGCATGGAACATTCTCCAGAATAGATCACATCCTAGGTCACAAATCAGGTCTCAACTGGTACCAAAAGTTTGGGATCATTCCCTGCATATTTTCAGAGCACAATGCTTTGAAACTAGAACTCAATCACAAGAGGAAAGTCGAAAGAACTCAAATACATGGAGGCTAAAGAGCACCCTACTAAAGAATGAATGGGTCAACCAGGAAATTAAAGAAGAATTTAAAAAATTCATGGAAACCAATGAAAGTGAAAACACAACTCTTCAAAATCTTTGGGATGCATCAAAGGCGGTCCTAAGAGGAAGGTATATAGCAATACAAGCCTTTCTCAAGAAACAAGAAAGGTCTCAAGTACACAACCTAACCCTACACCTAAAGGAGCTGGAGAAAGAACAGCAAATAAAGCCTAAACCCAGCAGGAGAAGAGAAATAATAAAGATCAGAGCAGAAATCAATGAAATAGAAACCAAAAGAACAGTAGAACAGATCAACGAAACTAGGAGCTGGTTCTTTGAAAGAATTAGCAAGATTGATAAGCCCCTGGCCAGACTGATCAAAAAGAAAAGAGAAATGACCCAAATCAACAAAATCATGAATGAAAGAGGAGAGATCACAACCAACACCAAAGAAATACAAACAATTATAAGAACATATTATGAGCAACTCTATGCCAGCAAATTAGATAACCTGGAAGAAATGGGTGCATTCCTAGAGATGTATCAACTACCAAAACTGAACCAGGAAGAAATAGAAAACCTGAGCAGACCTATAACCACTAAGGAAATTGAAGCAGTCATCAAAAATCTCCCAACAAATAAAAGCTCAGGGCCAGATGGCTTCCCAGGGGAATTCTATCAGACATTTAAAGAAGAATTAATACTATTCTCCTGAAACTGTTCCAAAAAATAGAAATGGAAGGAAAACTTCCAAACTCATTTTATGAGGCCACCATTACCTTGATCCCCAAACCAG
>NW_027399481.1:0-7682 GCF_003265705.2 Callorhinus ursinus | reverse complement strand
CTCTTTGTTTTGTTGACTGTTTCCTTTGCTGTGCAGAAGCTTTTTATCTTGATCAAGTCCCAAAAGTTCATTTTTGCTTTTGTTTCACTAGCCTTTGGAGGTGTATCTTGAAAGAACTTGCTGTGGGTGATGTCAAAGAGGTTACTGCATATGTTCTCTAGGATTTTGATGGATTCCTATCTCACATTGAGGTTTTTCATCCATTTTGAGTTTATCTTTGTGTATGGTGTTAAGAATGGTCGAGTTTCATTCTTCTGTATATAGCTGTCCAATTTTCCCAGAACCATTTATTGAAGAGATGGTCTTTTTTCCATTGCATATTTTTTCCTGCTTTGTCAAAGATTATTTCACCATAGAGTTGAGGGTCCATATCTGGGCTCTCTATTCTGTTCCACTGGTCTATCTATATGTCTGTTTTTGTGCCAGTACCATGCTGTCTTGGTGATCACTGCTTTGTAATATAGCTTGAAATCAGACAACATGATGCCCCCAGCTTTGTTTTTCTTTTTCAACATTTCCTTGGCGATTCGGGGTCTTTTCTGACTCCATACAAATTTTAGGATTATTTGTTTCATCACTTTGAAAAATGTCATTGGAATTTTGATCAGAATGGCATTGAAGATATAGATTGCTCTGGGTAGCATAGACATTTTAACAATGTTTATTCTTCCGATCCATGAACATAGAATGTTTTTCCATCTTTTTGTGTCTTCTTCAATTTCTTTCATGAGTGTTCTGTAGTTCCTAGAATATAGATCCTTTACCTCAGAAGAGGTAAAGGATCTATATTAGGATAGGTTTATTCCAAGGTATCTTAAGGTTTTTGGTACTATTGTAAATGGAATCGATTGTCTAATTTCTCCTTCTACAGTTGTATTGTTAGCGTATAAGAAAGCAACTGATTTCTGTGCTTTGATTTTGTATCCTGCCACATTACTGAATTGCTATATGACTTCTAGTAATTTGGGTGTGGAGTCTTTTGGGTTTTCCACGTAAAGTATCATGTCCTCTGTGAAAAGAGAGAGTTTGACTTCTTCTTTGCCAATTTTAATACCTTTTATTTCTTTGTGTTCTCTGATTGCTGTTGCTAGGACTTCTAGTACTATGATGAACAATAGTGGCGAGAGTGGACATCCTTGACGTGTTCCTGATCTTGGAGGATGATATTCACTGTGGCTTTTATGAGCTTGAGGAATGCTTCCTCTATCCCTATACTCTGAAGAGTTTTGATCAGGAAAGGATGCTGTATTTTGTCAAATGCTTTTTCTGCATCAATTGAGAGGACCATAAGTTTCTTCTCTCACCTCTTATTAAAGTGTTCTATCACACCGATTGATTTGCAAATGTTGAACCACCATTGCATCCTGGGGATAAGTCCCACTTGGTCGTGGTGGATGATCCTTTTAATGTATTGATGGATCCTATCAGCTTGGATTTTGGAATCCAAATTCATCCGGGATATTGGTCTGAAATTCTCCTTTTTGTTGGGGTCTTTGCCTGGTTTGGGGATTAAGTTAATGCCAGCCTCATAGAATGAGTTTGGAAGTTTTTCTTCTGTTTCTATTTTTTGAAACAGCTTCAATAGAATAGGTCCTATTTCTTCTTTGAATGTTTGGTAGAATTCCCCAGGGAATCCATCAGGCCATGGACTCTTGTTTTTGGGAGGTTTTTGATCACTGCTTCAATCTCGTTACTGGTTATTGGCCTATTCAGGTTGTCAATTTCTTCCTGTTTCAGTCTTGGGAGTTTATGGGTTTCCAGAAAGGGCTCCATTTCTTCCAGTTGCTCAATTTATTGGCATATAGTTGTTGATAATAATTTCTAATAATTGTTTCTATTTCCTTGGTGTTAGTCATGATCTCTCCCTTTCATTCATAAGTTTATTAATTTGGGTCCTTTCTTTTTTCTTTTGGATAAATCTGGCCAGTGGTTTATCAATCTTATTAATTCTTTCAAAGAACCAGCTTCTAGTTTCATTGATCTGATCAATGATCTAATTCATTGATCTTTGCTCTAATCTTAATTATTTCTCTTCTAATGCATGGCTTAGGCATCGTTTGTTGTTTTTTTTCTCTCGTTTTTTAAGGTGCAAAGCTAGTTGGTAAAATCAGGATTTTTCTATTTTTTTGAGTGAGGCTTGGATGGCTATGTATTTCCCCCTTCGGACTGCCTTTGCAGTATCCCATAGGTTTTGGACCGATGTGTTTTCGTTCTCATTGGTTTCCATGAATTGTTTAAGTCCTTTTATGATTTCCTGGTTGACCCAAACATTCTTAAGCAGAGTGGTCTTTAGCTTCCACGTGTTTGAATTTCTGCCAAATTTTTTCTTGCGATTGCTTTCCAGTTTCAAAGCATTATGGTCTGAGAATATGCAGGGAATAATCTCAGTCTTTTGGTATTGGTTGAGACCTGATTTGTGACCCAGTATGTGGTCTATTCTGGAGAAAGTTCTAGGTGCACTTGAGAAAAATGAGTATTCTGTTGTTTTAGGGTGGAATGTTTTGTATATATCTATGAGGTCCATCTGGTCCAGTGTGTCATTGAAAGCTCTTGTTTCTTTATTGATTTTTGGCTTAGATGATCTTTCTATTGCTGATAGTGGAGTACAGAGGTCTCCTACAATTAACATACTGTTATCAATATGACTTTATTTTGGTTAACAGTTGGCTTATGTAGATGGTTGCTTCCATGTTGGGGGCGTAGATGTTTACAATTGTTAGATCTTCTTGTTGGATAGACACTTTAAGAATGATCTAGTGTCCTTCTGTGTCTCTAACTACAGTCTTTAGTTTAAAATCTAAATTGTCTGATATAAGAATTGCTACCTCAACTTTCTTTTGAGGTCCGCTGGCATGGAGGATGGATCTCCATCCCTTCACATTTAGTCTGGATGTATCTTTAGGTTCAAAATGAGTCTCTTGTAGGCAGCGTATGGATGGGTCCTGTCTTTTTATCCAGTCTGCAACCCTGTGCTGTTTTATGGGAGCATTTAGGTCATTCACGTTGAGAGTGATTATTGAAAGATATGAATTAATTGTCATTATGTTGCCTGTGAAGATGTTGTTTTTATAGATTGTCCCTGTAAATTTCTGTTGTATAGCACTCTTGGGGTCTTTCTCCTTTTATAGAACCTCCTTAATATTTCTTGCAGGACTGGCTTAGTGTCACATATTCTTTCAGTTTCTGCCAGTCATGGAAGCTCTGTATCTCTCCATCCATTCTAAATGATAACCTTGCCATATAAAGTATTCTTTGCTGCATGTTCTTCTCGTTTATTACCATGAATATGTCTTGCCAGTCCTTTCTGGCTTGCCAGGTCTCTGTGGATAGGTCTGAAGTTATTCTGATGTTCTTCCCTCTGTACATAAGATATCTCTTCCCCCTAACTGCCCTTAAGGTGGTTTCCTTGCTTCTAAGATTTGTGAGTTTTACTATTACATGCCGGGGTGTTGGCCTGTTTTCCTTGATCTTGCGAGGGATCCTCTCTGCCTCTAGGACACGAATGTTTGTTTCATTCCCCAGATTAGGGAAGTTTTCAGCTATGATTTACTCAAATATATCTCTAGTCCTCTTTCCATCTCCACCACCTCAGGGACCCCAATAATTCTGACATTGGAACATTTCATGGTGTCATTTCTCTGATTCTATTTTCATGGATTTTGAGTTGTTTTTCCCCCAGCCTCCTCTCTTCCCTTCTTGTCTATTAATTGGTCTTCTAGATCACTAATTCGTTCTTTTGTCTCGTTTACCCTAGCTGTTAGATTATCTAGATAAGATGTGATTTCATTGATAGCACTTTTAAGTTCTGCCAATTCAGCTTTCATTTCTGAGACTCTATGTTGCCATTGATCAATTTCTCCATTCTAGCTATCGTCTTCACAACTGCTACCCTGAATTCCATCTCCGACATCTTGGTTATATCTGTATCCATTTGTAAATCTGTGGCAGATGTCATAGTCTCTGAGTCTTTCCTATTTTGGGGTTCCTCCTCGTAGTCATTCTGTTGAGGGTGTTTGAGGGAATGTACAGAGTCCAAATTATGAACCACAGCCCAAGCAAGATGCCCCTGTTTTCTAGGGACCTTAGGGTTGCTGGCCTGTTTTCCCAGCCTGATTTCTGGGGGAGGGGCCTGCCGAGCTGTTACTCAGGCAACCCTTTTTGGGCAGAGTTGCCCTGTCCCCTGTGGTGGGGGATGGGCTCAGTGAAAACCAGTGTTTTGGGGCTTTTGTTCTCTGGCAGCTTTCCCTGGTGACTTTCCACGTCTCTTCTGAGAGTCAGAGCAGAAGAGATCGTTTGCAAACCTCTTCCTCAGAGCAGAGAGATCCCATGTGTTCTTTATGAGCTCTCCAGGCCATACTGTCTGCATTTCTGTCTGTGCTGCTATAAACTGCAGTGTCCTGGGTTTTGCACACCTCAACAGCAGTCCTTGTCCTCACCTCCAGGTTGGGGCATGTCTCTGCCCTTTGTGCTTCTAAAAGCACCAGCCTCCCTCAGTTCGCATGCATAGCCCCATCACTCTGGTTTCAGTCAGGGTTGCTGCCCTAAAGTCCTTTCCCTGTTGCTACTAGTTTGCGAGTCTGTGTTCCATCCCCAGCACAAGAGGGTATCACCCACCAGTGATGTAGGATCCCAACAGCTTGGCTCTCTCCTCCTTCCGTTTATCCTCTGATATCTACCTACAGAATCACGGCTCCCCATGCATACCCCGAAACCAACCCCCTGAGATATTCTATCTGTAGACATTCAGATTTATATTCTTACATCTCAGGCTGATTTTGTGGATGTTCAGAGTGGTCTGGTAGATATCCAGCTCAATTCTGGGGACTGCTTGGAATGGGGTCCCCTTCCCCCCTGCCATCTTTTCCAGGTCCTAAAACTAGCTATTCTCTAGTCTATTTCTCTTATTTATTTTTTATTAGTCAGAATAGGCTAGGTCCAGAACATCTCAGTTATTTAACACATAAAATATTTATTTTTTACTACTGCTACACAACCAGCTCAGTCAGTAGCATGCTCTGCTCTACAAATGCACTCAGGGCCCCAGTTGAAGAAGGTTTCACCAACGTGGCTGCACACCATCTGAATATCAAGGCCTCCTCAGTTTCCACAGCAGGAAAAAGAAAGGTATATGGTTTCACACAAGTAATGAAATGCTTCAATACAGAAATGTCATTTCTGTTCATAATTTATTGGCCAGAAATATGCTCATGACTCATTTAAATGCAAAGGAGGTAAAATCATATGTCCAGAAAAAGGAGAACTGGGTACAATGAACAATAGAAATCTGAAACCCTTTCCTATTATGCCATCATATATATTTACTGCATTATATTAATTATTGGGGAATATACCACATTCCCCTATTGATGGACATTATGGGTTTCCATTTTTGACTCTGCAAATATGCTGCATTTGGCATTGGTGTATGGTAACTTTTGTCCAGATATGAACATTTCTCTAAATCATATATCTAGAAGTGGAATTGTTGGGTAATAGGTTATATCCATTTTTGTTTAGTAGGGACTACCATATTGTTTCCAAACTGGACTATTTTTTTTTCAAGATTTATTTATTTATTTATTTTGGGGGGGGTGGAGGGGCAGAGGGAGAGTGAGAGAGAATCTCAAGCAGACTCCCTGCTGAGCACAGAGCCTAATGCCAGGGCTCAATCCCACGACCCTGAGATCATGACTGGAGCCACAGTCAAGAGTTGGAAGTTTAACCAACTGATCCACTCAGGTGTCTCTCCAAACTGGATTATTAGTTTACATTCTCAGCAGCAGGATATGAAAATACCATTTTCCTTACATTTTTGACAGACTTTAATATTGTCATGCTTTTTAATTTTCATCAGTTTGCTCAGTAAAAAGGACATCTCATTGTTCCTTTGATTTACTCTTCCCTAATCACTGGTTTTAACATCTAGATAGATAGATAGATACATAGATACATAGATAGATAGATACATAGATATATAGATAGATACATAGATACATAGATACATATTTTTTTTCAATTTGACTTAACAGATATTTTCTGAGCACTTAGTATATACTAGAAACTGTACCAGGGGCAAGGGATATAGCATTAATCTCCAATTTCAGGCAATATATCTGATCCTGGGATATGTTGGAATACAGGAGGGATCAAGTAGGTTATGCAGGTCCTGATGGATTCAAAGTGGATATAACTTCACAGACAGAATGAATAATATTATGCTATCATCCTAGGGTAGGTGTTGTTTACCCTGAGGCACTCTCCTCCCACAAAGCATCTTATAACCCTAGATGATAGGTATGTATTGGGAAGTGGGTGATGAGGGGTGTCTTTTAGTGTACTGAGACCTAGCTAAGGGTAATTTAGATCACTGTTTCACACCCTGTAGAAGTCTAAGTCTAAGATTTCTGTGCATTTTTCTGGGGGAAGACCTCACATTTTCAAAATCACCTCTGCGTCTGTGTTCTTACTTGTGTATATTGCTTCTGTTTCACACTGCATTGAATCATGTAAAATGTTCGTTCTCTCTTTATATACCATGACAGATTCCTGGCTATTTACTATTCATTCTGTTCACTTTTTTCCCCTTAGTTGTAAAACACTTGATTTTATGGATACATCACTTCCTGGAAAAAACTGCATTTTCCCTACTCTCTTATAGCTAGAGAAATGTAAGTAGAGTGTGCATCTTTTCGGAAGCAAAAATCTTTTAAAGAGGTGTCATACCATGTTTTGTCTTTCTCTTTCCAGAAGGCTGGAATATGAGCATATTGGCTGGAATTTGAGCAGCCATCTTAAAACATGAGGTAACATGCTAAAGGTGATGGGTAGAAAAACAGAAAAAAACTAGGTTCTGATAATGGTAGAATCACCATACCAATTCTGGAGTATTAATTCCAGATTTTTTATATGAGAGAAACATAAACTTCTGTTGTGTTTAAGACATTGTAAGTATTTTTCTGTTTCTCCCAGCTATACTCATCCCCAAAGGAAGGGGATACATACACATACACAATACATAAAACCAACGCAATAATTCCTTTAAAATATTTGTTAAGTGTAGCAGAATTAGTTGAAATTGGAAGTATCGGAGAAAGGTTTTGCATTACAAAAATGAAAACCAAATAGCTTATTGTCTTAAACTAGTTTTAATCATTCCACCACAAGGGAATTTTTATTAGCCTCTCAACTGCACATAATCATCCTTACCTGTAATTAACACCATCTCTGTAGTTTTTTTTCTGTGTACTTAGTGGAAAACTCAAATTCTACTCATTTGCTGATATCAGAATCTACAACTGTTTGTATTGTGCTTGGGCTTTTGCCATCCTGGTTTTACCCTACCAAAATTTATGTATTTTCCCAAGCATGAAAGGAGATTTGATGCTAGCTTAATAGTATGATATATAAAATTTTTATCCCATTATACTTCAATACTAATCATAACTAACATTTGTTGAGTACTCTCTATGAGATAGGCATCATATTTTTAAAGATCTGATATTTTTTAAAATAATCTTTATACCCAATGTATTGTCGAACTCACAACCCTGAGATCAAGAGTCACATGCTCTACTGACTGAACCAGCCAGGCACCCCTCCCTTTTTCACTTTTAAAAACAACTATATGCCTCCATTCCATCCATGTTGATGTAAAAGTTGGGTATTCATCCTTTCTGATGGCT
>NW_027399480.1:0-7683 GCF_003265705.2 Callorhinus ursinus | reverse complement strand
CTCTTTGTTTTGTTGACTGTTTCCTTTGCTGTGCAGAAGCTTTTTATCTTGATCAAGTCCCAAAAGTTCATTTTTGCTTTTGTTTCACTAGCCTTTGGAGGTGTATCTTGAAAGAACTTGCTGTGGGTGATGTCAAAGAGGTTACTGCATATGTTCTCTAGGATTTTGATGGATTCCTGTCTCACATTGAGGTTTTTCATCCATTTTGAGTTTATCTTTGTGTATGGTGTTAAGAATGGTCGAGTTTCATTCTTCTGTATATAGCTGTCCAATTTTCCCAGAACCATTTATTGAAGAGATGGTCTTTTTTCCATTGCATATTTTTTCCTGCTTTGTCAAAGATTATTTCACCATAGAGTTGAGGGTCCATATCTGGGCTCTCTATTCTGTTCCACTGGTCTATCTATATGTCTGTTTTTGTGCCAGTACCATGCTGTCTTGGTGATCACTGCTTTGTAATATAGCTTGAAATCAGACAACATGATGCCCCCAGCTTTGTTTTTCTTTTTCAACATTTCCTTGGCGATTCGGGGTCTTTTCTGACTCCATACAAATTTTAGGATTATTTGTTTCATCACTTTGAAAAATGTCATTGGAATTTTGATCAGAATGGCATTGAAGATATAGATTGCTCTGGGTAGCATAGACATTTTAACAATGTTTATTCTTCCGATCCATGAACATAGAATGTTTTTCCATCTTTTTGTGTCTTCTTCAATTTCTTTCATGAGTGTTCTGTAGTTCCTAGAATATAGATCCTTTACCTCAGAAGAGGTAAAGGATCTATATTAGGATAGGTTTATTCCAAGGTATCTTAAGGTTTTTGGTACTATTGTAAATGGAATCGATTGTCTAATTTCTCCTTCTACAGTTGTATTGTTAGCGTATAAGAAAGCAACTGATTTCTGTGCTTTGATTTTGTATCCTGCCACATTACTGAATTGCTATATGACTTCTAGTAATTTGGGTGTGGAGTCTTTTGGGTTTTCCACGTAAAGTATCATGTCCTCTGTGAAAAGAGAGAGTTTGACTTCTTCTTTGCCAATTTTAATACCTTTTATTTCTTTGTGTTCTCTGATTGCTGTTGCTAGGACTTCTAGTACTATGATGAACAATAGTGGCGAGAGTGGACATCCTTGACGTGTTCCTGATCTTGGAGGATGATATTCACTGTGGCTTTTATGAGCTTGAGGAATGCTTCCTCTATCCCTATACTCTGAAGAGTTTTGATCAGGAAAGGATGCTGTATTTTGTCAAATGCTTTTTCTGCATCAATTGAGAGGACCATAAGTTTCTTCTCTCACCTCTTATTAAAGTGTTCTATCACACCGATTGATTTGCAAATGTTGAACCACCATTGCATCCTGGGGATAAGTCCCACTTGGTCGTGGTGGATGATCCTTTTAATGTATTGATGGATCCTATCAGCTTGGATTTTGGAATCCAAATTCATCCGGGATATTGGTCTGAAATTCTCCTTTTTGTTGGGGTCTTTGCCTGGTTTGGGGATTAAGTTAATGCCAGCCTCATAGAATGAGTTTGGAAGTTTTTCTTCTGTTTCTATTTTTTGAAACAGCTTCAATAGAATAGGTCCTATTTCTTCTTTGAATGTTTGGTAGAATTCCCCAGGGAATCCATCAGGCCATGGACTCTTGTTTTTGGGAGGTTTTTGATCACTGCTTCAATCTCGTTACTGGTTATTGGCCTATTCAGGTTGTCAATTTCTTCCTGTTTCAGTCTTGGGAGTTTATGGGTTTCCAGAAAGGGCTCCATTTCTTCCAGTTGCTCAATTTATTGGCATATAGTTGTTGATAATAATTTCTAATAATTGTTTCTATTTCCTTGGTGTTAGTCATGATCTCTCCCTTTCATTCATAAGTTTATTAATTTGGGTCCTTTCTTTTTTCTTTTGGATAAATCTGGCCAGTGGTTTATCAATCTTATTAATTCTTTCAAAGAACCAGCTTCTAGTTTCATTGATCTGATCAATGATCTAATTCATTGATCTTTGCTCTAATCTTAATTATTTCTCTTCTAATGCATGGCTTAGGCATCGTTTGTTGTTTTTTTTCTCTCGTTTTTTAAGGTGCAAAGCTAGTTGGTAAAATCAGGATTTTTCTATTTTTTTGAGTGAGGCTTGGATGGCTATGTATTTCCCCCTTCGGACTGCCTTTGCAGTATCCCATAGGTTTTGGACCGATGTGTTTTCGTTCTCATTGGTTTCCATGAATTGTTTAAGTCCTTTTATGATTTCCTGGTTGACCCAAACATTCTTAAGCAGAGTGGTCTTTAGCTTCCACGTGTTTGAATTTCTGCCAAATTTTTTCTTGCGATTGCTTTCCAGTTTCAAAGCATTATGGTCTGAGAATATGCAGGGAATAATCTCAGTCTTTTGGTATTGGTTGAGACCTGATTTGTGACCCAGTATGTGGTCTATTCTGGAGAAAGTTCTAGGTGCACTTGAGAAAAATGAGTATTCTGTTGTTTTAGGGTGGAATGTTTTGTATATATCTATGAGGTCCATCTGGTCCAGTGTGTCATTGAAAGCTCTTGTTTCTTTATTGATTTTTGGCTTAGATGATCTTTCTATTGCTGATAGTGGAGTACAGAGGTCTCCTACAATTAACATACTGTTATCAATATGACTTTATTTTGGTTAACAGTTGGCTTATGTAGATGGTTGCTTCCATGTTGGGGGCGTAGATGTTTACAATTGTTAGATCTTCTTGTTGGATAGACACTTTAAGAATGATATAGTGTCCTTCTGTGTCTCTAACTACAGTCTTTAGTTTAAAATCTAAATTGTCTGATATAAGAATTGCTACCTCAACTTTCTTTTGAGGTCCGCTGGCATGGAGGATGGATCTCCATCCCTTCACATTTAGTCTGGATGTATCTTTAGGTTCAAAATGAGTCTCTTGTAGGCAGCGTATGGATGGGTCCTGTCTTTTTATCCAGTCTGCAACCCTGTGCTGTTTTATGGGAGCATTTAGGTCATTCACGTTGAGAGTGATTATTGAAAGATATGAATTAATTGTCATTATGTTGCCTGTGAAGATGTTGTTTTTATAGATTGTCCCTGTAAATTTCTGTTGTATAGCACTCTTGGGGTCTTTCTCCTTTTATAGAACCTCCTTAATATTTCTTGCAGGACTGGCTTAGTGTCACATATTCTTTCAGTTTCTGCCAGTCATGGAAGCTCTGTATCTCTCCATCCATTCTAAATGATAACCTTGCCATATAAAGTATTCTTTGCTGCATGTTCTTCTCGTTTATTACCATGAATATGTCTTGCCAGTCCTTTCTGGCTTGCCAGGTCTCTGTGGATAGGTCTGAAGTTATTCTGATGTTCTTCCCTCTGTACATAAGATATCTCTTCCCCCTAACTGCCCTTAAGGTGGTTTCCTTGCTTCTAAGATTTGTGAGTTTTACTATTACATGCCGGGGTGTTGGCCTGTTTTCCTTGATCTTGTGAGGGATCCTCTCTGCCTCTAGGACACGAATGTTTGTTTCATTCCCCAGATTAGGGAAGTTTTCAGCTATGATTTACTCAAATATATCTCTAGTCCTCTTTCCATCTCCACCACCTCAGGGACCCCAATAATTCTGACATTGGAACATTTCATGGTGTCATTTCTCTGATTCTATTTTCATGGATTTTGAGTTGTTTTTTCCCCCAGCCTCCTCTCTTCCCTTCTTGTCTATTAATTGGTCTTCTAGATCACTAATTCGTTCTTTTGTCTCGTTTACCCTAGCTGTTAGATTATCTAGATAAGATGTGATTTCATTGATAGCACTTTTAAGTTCTGCCAATTCAGCTTTCATTTCTGAGACTCTATGTTGCCATTGATCAATTTCTCCATTCTAGCTATCGTCTTCACAACTGCTACCCTGAATTCCATCTCCGACATCTTGGTTATATCTGTATCCATTTGTAAATCTGTGGCAGATGTCATAGTCTCTGAGTCTTTCCTATTTTGGGGTTCCTCCTCGTAGTCATTCTGTTGAGGGTGTTTGAGGGAATGTACAGAGTCCAAATTATGAACCACAGCCCAAGCAAGATGCCCCTGTTTTCTAGGGACCTTAGGGTTGCTGGCCTGTTTTCCCAGCCTGATTTCTGGGGGAGGGGCCTGCCGAGCTGTTACTCAGGCAACCCTTTTTGGGCAGAGTTGCCCTGTCCCCTGTGGTGGGGGATGGGCTCAGTGAAAACCAGTGTTTTGGGGCTTTTGTTCTCTGGCAGCTTTCCCTGGTGACTTTCCACGTCTCTTCTGAGAGTCAGAGCAGAAGAGATCGTTTGCAAACCTCTTCCTCAGAGCAGAGAGATCCCATGTGTTCTTTATGAGCTCTCCAGGCCATACTGTCTGCATTTCTGTCTGTGCTGCTATAAACTGCAGTGTCCTGGGTTTTGCACACCTCAACAGCAGTCCTTGTCCTCACCTCCAGGTTGGGGCATGTCTCTGCCCTTTGTGCTTCTAAAAGCACCAGCCTCCCTCAGTTCGCATGCATAGCCCCATCACTCTGGTTTCAGTCAGGGTTGCTGCCCTAAAGTCCTTTCCCTGTTGCTACTAGTTTGCGAGTCTGTGTTCCATCCCCAGCACAAGAGGGTATCACCCACCAGTGGTGTAGGATCCCAACAGCTTGGCTCTCTCCTCCTTCCGTTTATCCTCTGATATCTACCTACAGAATCACGGCTCCCCATGCATACCCCGAAACCAACCCCATGAGATATTCTATCTGTAGACATTCAGATTTATATTCTTACATCTCAGGCTGATTTTGTGGATGTTCAGAGTGGTCTGGTAGATATCCAGCTCAATTCTGGGGACTGCTTGGAATGGGGTCCCCTTCCCCCCTGCCATCTTTTCCAGGTCCTAAAACTAGCTATTCTCTAGTCTATTTCTCTTATTTATTTTTTATTAGTCAGAATAGGCTAGGTCCAGAACATCTCAGTTATTTAACACATAAAATATTTATTTTTTACTACTGCTACACAACCAGCTCAGTCAGTAGCATGCTCTGCTCTACAAATGCACTCAGGGCCCCAGTTGAAGAAGGTTTCACCAACGTGGCTGCACACCATCTGAATATCAAGGCCTCCTCAGTTTCCACAGCAGGAAAAAGAAAGGTATATGGTTTCACACAAGTAATGAAATGCTTCAATACAGAAATGTCATTTCTTTTCATAATTTATTGGCCAGAAATATGCTCATGACTCATTTAAATGCAAAGGAGGTAAAATCATATGTCCAGAAAAAGGAGAACTGGGTACAATGAACAATAGAAATCTGAAACCCTTTCCTATTATGCCATCATATATATTTACTGCATTATATTAATTATTGGGGAATATACCACATTCCCCTATTGATGGACATTATGGGTTTCCATTTTTGACTCTGCAAATATGCTGCATTTGGCATTGGTGTATGGTAACTTTTGTCCAGATATGAACATTTCTCTAAATCATATATCTAGAAGTGGAATTGTTGGGTAATAGGTTATATCCATTTTTGTTTAGTAGGGACTACCATATTGTTTCCAAACTGGACTATTTTTTTTTCAAGATTTATTTATTTATTTATTTTGGGGGGGGTGGAGGGGCAGAGGGAGAGTGAGAGAGAATCTCAAGCAGACTCCCTGCTGAGCACAGAGCCTAATGCCAGGGCTCAATCCCACGACCCTGAGATCATGACTGGAGCCACAGTCAAGAGTTGGAAGTTTAACCAACTGATCCACTCAGGTGTCTCTCCAAACTGGATTATTAGTTTACATTCTCAGCAGCAGGATATGAAAATACCATTTTCCTTACATTTTTGACAGACTTTAATATTGTCATGCTTTTTAATTTTCATCAGTTTGCTCAGTAAAAAGGACATCTCATTGTTCCTTTGATTTACTCTTCCCTAATCACTGGTTTTAACATCTAGATAGATAGATAGATACATAGATACATAGATAGATAGATACATAGATATATAGATAGATACATAGATACATAGATACATATTTTTTTTCAATTTGACTTAACAGATATTTTCTGAGCACTTAGTATATACTAGAAACTGTACCAGGGGCAAGGGATATAGCATTAATCTCCAATTTCAGGCAATATATCTGATCCTGGGATATGTTGGAATACAGGAGGGATCAAGTAGGTTATGCAGGTCCTGATGGATTCAAAGTGGATATAACTTCACAGACAGAATGAATAATATTATGCTATCATCCTAGGGTAGGTGTTGTTTACCCTGAGGCACTCTCCTCCCACAAAGCATCTTATAACCCTAGATGATAGGTATGTATTGGGAAGTGGGTGATGAGGGGTGTCTTTTAGTGTACTGAGACCTAGCTAAGGGTAATTTAGATCACTGTTTCACACCCTGTAGAAGTCTAAGTCTAAGATTTCTGTGCATTTTTCTGGGGGAAGACCTCACATTTTCAAAATCACCTCTGCGTCTGTGTTCTTACTTGTGTATATTGCTTCTGTTTCACACTGCATTGAATCATGTAAAATGTTCGTTCTCTCTTTATATACCATGACAGATTCCTGGCTATTTACTATTCATTCTGTTCACTTTTTTCCCCTTAGTTGTAAAACACTTGATTTTATGGATACATCACTTCCTGGAAAAAACTGCATTTTCCCTACTCTCTTATAGCTAGAGAAATGTAAGTAGAGTGTGCATCTTTTCGGAAGCAAAAATCTTTTAAAGAGGTGTCATACCATGTTTTGTCTTTCTCTTTCCAGAAGGCTGGAATATGAGCATATTGGCTGGAATTTGAGCAGCCATCTTAAAACATGAGGTAACATGCTAAAGGTGATGGGTAGAAAAACAGAAAAAAACTAGGTTCTGATAATGGTAGAATCACCATACCAATTCTGGAGTATTAATTCCAGATTTTTTATATGAGAGAAACATAAACTTCTGTTGTGTTTAAGACATTGTAAGTATTTTTCTGTTTCTCCCAGCTATACTCATCCCCAAAGGAAGGGGATACATACACATACACAATACATAAAACCAACGCAATAATTCCTTTAAAATATTTGTTAAGTGTAGCAGAATTAGTTGAAATTGGAAGTATCGGAGAAAGGTTTTGCATTACAAAAATGAAAACCAAATAGCTTATTGTCTTAAACTAGTTTTAATCATTCCACCACAAGGGAATTTTTATTAGCCTCTCAACTGCACATAATCATCCTTACCTGTAATTAACACCATCTCTGTAGTTTTTTTTCTGTGTACTTAGTGGAAAACTCAAATTCTACTCATTTGCTGATATCAGAATCTACAACTGTTTGTATTGTGCTTGGGCTTTTGCCATCCTGGTTTTACCCTACCAAAATTTATGTATTTTCCCAAGCATGAAAGGAGATTTGATGCTAGCTTAATAGTATGATATATAAAATTTTTATCCCATTATACTTCAATACTAATCATAACTAACATTTGTTGAGTACTCTCTATGAGATAGGCATCAT
Source organism: Callorhinus ursinus (assembly GCF_003265705.2). NCBI lineage: Eukaryota > Metazoa > Chordata > Mammalia > Carnivora > Otariidae > Callorhinus > Callorhinus ursinus. The sequence goes on along the minus strand of NW_027399480.1, from coordinate 200 downwards.
ATTTTTAAAGATCTGATATTTTTTAAAATAATCTTTATACCCAATGTATTGTCGAACTCACAACCCTGAGATCAAGAGTCACATGCTCTACTGACTGAACCAGCCAGGCACCCCTCCCTTTTTCACTTTTAAAAACAACTATATGCCTCCATTCCATCCATGTTGATGTAAAAGTTGGGTATTCATCCTTTCTGATGGCT
>NW_027399479.1:0-7684 GCF_003265705.2 Callorhinus ursinus | reverse complement strand
TGAATCATAGACCTGTACCTCTGAAACAAGTAATACATTATATGTTAAAAAAAAAAAAGAAGACGGTAGGAAGGGAAAAATGAAGGGGGGGAAACGATGAGAGACTATGGACTCTGAGAAACAAACTGAGGGTTCTAGAGCAGAAGGGGGTGGGGGGATGGGTTAGCCTGGTGATGGGTATTAAAGAGGGCACGTATTTCATGGAGCACTGGGTGTTATACGCAAACAATGAATCATGGAACACTACATCAAAAGCTAATGATGTAACATATGGTGATTAACATAACATAATAAAATAAAATTTAAAAAAAACATAAGGAAAATACCTTTACAGTACTGGACTGTATTTATCTAAAGAATCCACATAGAAATGGATCCACACAGTTCAAATCCATGTTGTTCAAGGGTCAACTGTATATGAATTATCACACCATGTCAGCACCACTACAGTCTCATATCCAGCAAAGACAAACAAAAAATGAGTATTTTAGACATGTATGGATATTGTTGGAAGTCACCCTCAAATATTTGGGTTTCATATAATAAGTCAAGGTTTATATGTAGGTTTCAGGCTGAAATTCTCAGGGACATCTCTTCCAATATATTACTTACTTTTGACTGTAAGCACTTTGGAAGTAGGATTTTAGTCTGAATCGTCTTCCTCTTCTAACTCCACTCCAAATACCTACCATTGTCCTTTTATCATAGTAGTCACTTGGGGAATTACTTTAGGGCTTTTCATACCTTTGCTGAAAAGACAACAAATCAGATAGTGCTTGATTCTAAGATTAGTGAAAAAAAGACAGTACTGAGTTAGAAATAAATTTATAAAAATTCTAGGATTAGCTCCTTCACTGACTAATTCTAACCAGCTGGTATCCCTGAGTTTAAAATCAACTTAAGTTTCAGTTCTATCCAAAGCTGAAAAAAAATAATTATTCTAATCCTTACCACGTATTCAGTGGAAGACATAAAGTTATACAAAGATTGTGTTATAAACTAGTAAGTTTCTGCAGCAGTTCTCTTACATATCTGGAGAGAAAAGTAACCCTTGCCACCTTTTCAGATGAAAGGGTTTTGTTAACAAAGAAAAGGCAAGCAGTTTCAAAGATAAAAGTGTTTTATAAGAAAATAATACAAATACAACTATACATCTGTATGTATAATAAGTTACTTACAGAGTTATGTGCATAAATGTATTTATATAATTCTTCAATACGTTTATTCACTTCAACCAAGGAAATTTTTCATATAATCATTGGACTGAAGTCACTAATGATTATGATGACTCTGTGAATATCATGGTCAATAATTTTTATGTTTTCATACTGACAGCTGACAAGTTGGAAGTAATAACTGCATGCATTTCTGTGGTTTTATTTACTTAGTGATTTAAAATTAATAAAAAAATACTATCATGCCTAGAGTTAAATACATGTGAAATTATGAAAAAATAACCACATAAACAGGTTTGTAGACTATTAGTTAAAGGTGGCAGAATGACTGCATGCATTTATCCCTTTCCTTTCAAAATGTCACTAACCTGGCAGTAGGAAAGAATAGAAGAAAGTATTGCTTACACATATAATAAAAATATTTAAAAATAGATGTGGGATCTCAAATTTTGGAAAAGAGAACATTTGGCAGAATCTGTTTTAACTTATGAAAGAAATTATAAACTTAATGTTTGGAATGGGAGGGAAAAGTGAAAAAGGGAGAGAATATTACCTACCATACTCTGAAGGTCTGGCAATTAGCACTTTCACATACCATGGAGTCAGTGGTCAGGAAAAGGGCTAAAGATCAGGAAATGTGTGAAAGTTTTGTGTTGAAACAGGACACTTACAACTCTCTCTTTCCAAAACAGTTGATGAACTATAACAAACAGAGTTTGCATGTTTTGCACACAAAATGCTGGTAGTGAAGTGTCTATTCCAATGTAAGACAACAGACTACTGAAAATAACAGCTAAAAAGAAATGATTAAATAAAAATGCTGATCATTGAGAGCATCTCACTGGGAAAGCTGGTTTGTCTCCAAATCACCCTATACTAAAACCATTCACTTAATAAACTTATGTCATGGCAACATCAATTCCAATCTGTTTAATACCATACATATAAGTATACAGACTCCACCAAAGATCACCAGATATTTCAGAAAAAGCCCCCATCATAAAAGGCAGAAACTAAAATAGACAAGGCAATTTACAAAGCAGGAACATGAAGGAAATATAAAAATTTAGTGAGTAGAAAATATCTTTTTAAAAGCCAAACTATAGTTCATATGCTTAGAAAGATTAACAAAAAACATTCTGTCCATAAAACAAGATGATAAAATAATAGCACAAGAAAGAACTTCCAGATATTAGAAATAGGATGCCTAAAATAAAAGAAAAAAATTAAAAAAAAAAACAGTGGGGAAAATTAAGAAACATGTGGTATATATATACAATGGAATATTATGCAGCCATCAAAAGGAATGAAATCTTGCCATTTGCAACGACGTGAATGGAACTGGAGGGTATTATGCTGAGTGAAATAAGTCAATCAGAGAAAGACGTGTATCATATGACCTCACTGATATGAGGAATTCTTAATCTCAGGGAACAAACAGGGTTGCTGGAGTGGTGGGGGGTGGGAGGGATGGGGTGGCTGGGTGATAGACATTGGGGAGGGTGTGCTATGGTCAGTGCTGTGAATTGTGTAAGACTGTTGAATCACAGGTCTGTACCTCTGAAACAAATAATATGTTATATGTTAAAAAAAGAAGAAGAAGAAGAAGAAGAAGATAGCAGGAAGGGAAAAATGAAGGGGTGGAAATCAGAGGGGGAGACGAACAATGAGAGACTATGGACTCTGAGAAAAAAACTGAAGGTTCTGGGGGGGAATGGGTTAGCCTGGTGATGGGTATTAAGGAGGGCACATACTGAATGGAGCACTGGGTGTTATACACAAATAATGAATCATGGAACACTACATCAAAAACTAATGATGTAATGTATGGTGATTAACATAACATAATAAAAACAAAGAAAAAAAAGGAGAAAAAAAAGAAAAAAATTAGAATAAAAAGACAAGGAGTTTTATTACAAGAGTTCCAAAAGAAAGATGACAGAAAACAGAAAGAAACAAGTTATCAGGGGAATATTACAAAAATATGTTCAAGACTTAAAAGTCCAAATAGGCACATAATTGCCAGCTAAATGAGTGAATGCAGATCACATTAGTGAGAAAGTTCTAGTTGTAAACACTTTGAAAAAGAACCAAAAACTTATGCAAACACACACAAACAGTAATCAGGATGGCATCTAAAAGCTCAATAGTATATTATATCCTAGAAGCAGGATATAATATACTATAAGCAGCAATTCTGAGGTAATATTACTTCATCCCAAAATACTATTCATAGCCAAATTAGGAAGGTCTTAAAAAGCAATTTTGTTATCCAGTGAAATGAGAGTTAATGAAAACGAAGATCTAGAATTCAGGAGACAGAATTCACAAGAGTCAAGGAGTAAAGGAAATACCAAGATGAAGACTTGTGACAGGCAGAGAGAGCTCTCAATCCATATTGCAGCAGGAAGTCAGAGAAGTGCATAAGAAAGACTATTAAAAAGTAATAATTCCAAATGATAGATTAGTGATGTTTGAGATAAAAAGTATTAGTATTTGCAAAAAAAATCTGAAAGAAATTTTGGACTCTAAAAAGATTAAAGTAAACAAATGGGAAAAAGTGAAATAATGCTTAATTTAAGGAAAAAAGTTTTATAACTAAAAAATTATAGTACACTAGCATTGTTATCCAAAATGTAGTTCCCCGAACTGGCTGCAAGAGGAAGTAGCCTCAGCCAAATTTGCTTGAACAAATCAACTACATCAATAAGAACACTGTTTTTTTCCATGGGTGTTCTTTTGCATACAAGATTTTCTCCAGGAAGGAAATGTATTGATTTTCTTTCCTGCATGCAGTCCTTATTCTGTTGTAGCCCCAGCATTTTGAGTACCATTGTATAGTACAGCTTACTGGCTATGAATTTAAATAAAAATTCTGACAAAAGTGTTGTAAGAAATGGGGGAAAGGAAATAAAAATGTCAAATGGGGAAAGAGAGCTAGATTTTCCAATTATATAGCAGGAAATTAACATTTATCTCAAATGTATGAGTCAAAAACAACAGTATAAAAAATATTAAGATATATTGAGGCAAACTTTCAAAAGTAAAAAAATGCTAATGTTGTCTTTGCAAACAGGGAGCATAGGGATGAGTTGGACAGAAGTGATTCCTATTTTTCATTATAAACAATTTGGCACTAGGCTATCTTCAATCATATACATTTATTAACTTGATAAAATTTAAATTAATTTTTTAAAATATTTTATTTATTTAAGAGAGACAGCGAGAGAGAGAGAGAGAGCACGAACGATGGGGAGGGGCAGAGGGAGAGAGAGAAGCAGACTCTCCACTGAGCAGAGAGCCCTATGCAAGACTCAATCCCAGGACCATGGGATCATGACCTAAGCTGAAGGGAGATGCTTAACTGACTGAGCCACCCAGGTGTCCTTAAATTAATTTTTATTTTTTTATTTTTAAATAAGAGTATGTAAGATCGCAGCCTTCATTAGTTTATGATCAAATAATTTTACACATATTGAGAACCTATTTGCACATTTTCAGAAGTAAAATAGCTGAACCATGTGTAAGAACTTTGACAAAATAATAAAACATGATAAAACCTTAGATGAGTCAGACATAAAATTAGAACAGATAAAAATACTGAAGAAAGAAGAAACACTGCAGAGGAGAGGAAGAACAAATATTGTTAAAACTAGGAAGGCTTGAAGGGGGGTAAATCGGAGGGGGAAATGAACCATGAGAGATGATGGACTCTGAAAAACAAACTGAGGGTTCTAGAGGGGAGGTGGGTGGGGGGATGGGTTAGCCTGGTGATGGGTTATTAAGGAGGGCATGTATTGGATGGAGCACTGGGTGTTATACGCAAACAACGAATCATGGAACACTACATCAAAAACAAATGATGTAAGGTATGGTGATTAACATAATAATAAAAAAAAGTTGGAGATAGTGAAAGATGAATAGGAATGAATAAAAATTCTAATCTGAATTTGGTAAAAATAAATAAATAAATAAATAAATAAATAAATAATAAAACTAGGAAAGCTATCATAAATAAAGAATCACTAGCTTGTAGTAAACATAGAAAATTTAATAGAGGAACCATGTCTTACAATTCTGAACAATACTGAAAGATATTGGGGAGCAGAGTTAAACACATTCCATAAATACGACAGTACATTTTCAGTAACTACTAAGAATTTCTAAAATATCATACCTTGAACAACATAAAGCTTCTCAGAACTTTATAACTACTAACACCATGGAACAAACACACAACTTACTATTTTTAGGAATCTGTATCTAACAGGAAACTGAGGTAAAAAGACACAGTAAATATGTGACTAGTTTTTTAAAACCCCTATGGAGAAGGACTCTTTTTCTAAGAACTCTAAAGAGCCAACCTGAAATAGCAACTAAAGTCTCCTGCTGAATGCTGACTAGATTAATTAAGGTAAGTATAGCTGAGTGCTGTAATTGAATTACAGTCTTTTCTAAGAGCAGTTGTTGCCTATTCTCTGTATTTTACTGACTCTTTTATGAGTTCTACTGATAGATCAATTCTAATCACTGCACCAACTGGAAAAATTCCACTTTCCACTGCCAGATCAATTACAGTCACACAATCAATAGCTGGTACTTCAGCCTTTTTGATTAAAATAATGTAAAAAAAAAAAAAGACTGAAACAAAAAGTAAAAATAATTCCATTTCTGCATTAAAAGAAAAGTTAATTTAACACATAAATATTCACATTGAATATAAAGATGACAAAACTTATTTGCATTGAAATAATATTTTTAGAGGCGCCTGGGTGGCTCAGTCGTTAAGCGTCTGCCTTCGGCTTGGGTCATGATCCTAGAGTCCTGGGATCGAGACCCGCGTCAGGCTCCCTGCTCAGTGGAGAGACTGCTTCTCCCTCTGCCATGCCCCCTGCTTCTGTTCCCTCTCTTGCTGTCTCTCTCTATCAAATAAATAAATAAAATCTTAAAATAATATTTTTAAAGTAATTATGTAACTTGATTTACTCAGGGAATTACTGGACAGTTTCAAAAATCTTTTGTGATAGTTATATACATCAGATTGAAATTAATTACAATACTTAGATTTCACGTTAAGCCTAGGACCCAAAAGCTCCTCTTATATTTATTTCATCATTTCTGTATTGTCTTTGGTGTCTCTCCAAGAATTTTCTCCTTTGAAGACCACACCACCTCTTCTTTTTTAAGACATACCTCTAGGGCACATTCCCACTATTCTCAATAATTTCAAAATATAATTGATCTCATTTTTCTTAACATTCATTATCCTAAGTGATTACAATACCATTATGTCACTAATCATGTATTTATCTTACCTGTCTTTAATCTCCTCAAATATGACATTTATGTATATGACATAATTATAACAGAACACTTGAAGATATCTAATTACCAACACATCAAATTTTATATTTTATTTTATCTTTTGTGACTTTAAATACATGACTGCTGTGTTTTCCTCCTCTTCTGATTATTGAGAATTTTTTTATTATGTTATGTTAATCACCATACATCATTAGTTTTTGATATAGTGTTCCATGATTCATTGATTGCGAATAACACCCAGTGCTCCATGCAGTAGGTGCCCTCTTTAATACCCACCACCAGGCTAACCCATCCCCCCACCCCCTTCCCTCTAGAACCCTCAGTTTGTTTCTCAGAGTCCATAGTCTCTCATTGTTCGTCTCCCCCTTCGATATCCCCCCTTCATTTTTTCCCTTCCTGCTATCTTCTTCTACTTTTTTTTTTTTTAACATATAACGTATTATTTGTTTCAAAGGTACAGGTCTGTGATTCAACAGTCTTGCACAATTCACAACGCTCACCATAGCACATCCTCCCCAATGTCTATCACCCAGCCACCCCATCCCTCCCACCCCCCACCACCCCAGGAACCCTCAGTTTGTTCCCTGAGATTAAGAATTCCTCATATCAGTGAGGTCATATGATACATGTCTTTTCTGATTGACTTATTTCGCTCAGCATAATACCCTCCAGTTCCACCCACATTGTTGCAAACGGCAAGATTTCGTTCCTTTTGATGGCTGCATAATATTCCATTGTATATATATATACACCACATCTTCTTTATCCATTCATCTGTCAATGGACATCTTGGCTCTTTCCATAGTTTGGCTATTGTGAATATTGCTGCTATAAACATTGGGGTGAACGTACCCCTCCAGATCCCTACATTTGTATCTTTGGGGTAAATACCCAGTAGTGCAATTGCTGGGTTGTACAGCAGCTCTTTTTCAAGTTTTTGAGGAACATCCATACTGTTTTCCAGAGTGGTTCCACCAGCTTGCATTCCCACCAACAGTGTAGGAGGGTTCCCTTTCTCCGCATCCCCACCAACATCTGTCATTTCCTGACTTGTTAATTTTAGCCATTCTGACTGGTGTGAGCTGGTATCTCACTGAGGTTTTGATTTGAATAAATCTAACCAAAGAGGCAAAGAATCTGTACTCAGAAAACTATAAAATACTCATGAAAGAAATTGAGGAAGA
>NW_027399478.1:0-7689 GCF_003265705.2 Callorhinus ursinus | reverse complement strand
TCTCACCAAAATACTAGCCAATAGGATCCAACAGTCCATTACAAGGACTATTCACCACGACCAAGTGGGATTTATCCCTGGCCTGCAAGGTTGGTTCAACATCCACAAATCAATCAACGTGATACAATACATTAACAAAAGAAAGAACAAGAATCATAGGATCCTCTCAATAGATGCAGAAAAAGCATTTGACAAAGTACAGCATCCTTTCTTGATCAAAACTCTTCAGAGTATAGGGATAGAGTGTACATACCTCAATATCATAAAAGCCATCTATGAAAAACCTACAGCGAATATCCTTCCCAATGGGGAAAGGCTGAGAGCTTTTCCCCTAAGGTCAGGAACGCGGCAGGGATGTCCACTCTCACCACTGCTATTCAACATATTATTGGAAGTCCTAGCCACAGCTATCAGACAACAAAATAAATTAAAGGCATCCAAATCGTCAAAGAGTAAGTCAAACTCTCACTCTTTGCAGATGATATGATACTTTATGTGGAAAACCCAAAAGACTCCACCCCAAAACTGCTAGAACTAATACAGAAATTCAATCAAGTAGCAGGCTTTAAAATCAATGCACAGAAATCAGTGGCATTCCTATACACCAACAAGACAGAAGAGAGACAAATCAAGGAGTCGATCCCATTCACAAATACACCCAAAACCATTAGATACCTAGGAATAAATTTAACCAAAGAGGCAAAGGATCTGTACTCAGAAAACTATAAAATACTCATGAAAGAAATCGAAGAAGACACAAAGAAATGCAAAAACGTTCCATGCTCATGGATTGGGAGAACCAACATTGTGAAGATGTCAATGCTACCTAGAGCAATCTACACATTCAATGCAATCCCCATCAAAATACCATCCACTTTTTTCAAAGAAAGGGAACAAATAATCCTAAAATTTGTATGGAACCAGAAGAGACCCCGAATAGCCAGAGGAATGTTGAAAAAGAAAAGCAAAGCTGGCGGCATCACAATTCCGGACTTCCAGCTCTATTACAATGCTGTCATCATCAAGACAGTATGGTACTGGCACAAAAACGGACACATAAATCAATGGAACAGAATCGAGAGCCCAGAAATGGACCCTCAACTCTATGGTCAACTTATCTTTGTCAAAGCAGGAAAGAATGTCCAATGGAAAAAAGACAGTCTCTTCAACAAATGGTGTTGGGAAAATTGGACAGCCACATGCAGAAGAATGAAACTGGACCATTTCCTTACACCACACACAAAAATAGACTCCAAATGGTTGAAAGACTTAAACGTGAGGGAGGAGTCCATCCAAATCCTAAAGGAGAACACAGGGAGCAACCTCTTCGACCTCAGCTGCAGCAACTTCTTCCTAGAAACATCACCAAAGGCACGGGAAGCCAAGGCAAAAATCAACTATTGGGATTTCATCAAGATGAAATGCTTTTGCACAGCAAAAGAAACAGTCCACAAAACCAAAAGACAACCGACAGAATGGGAGAAAATATTTGCAAATGACATATCAGATAAAGGACTTGTATCCAAAATCTATAAAGAACTTATCAAACTCAACACCCAAAGAGCAAATAATCCAATCAAGAAATGGGCAGAAGACATGAACAGACATTTTTCCAGAGAAGACATCCAAATGGCCAACAGGCACATGAAAAAGTGCTCAACATCGCTTGGCATCAGGGAAATCCAAGTTAAAACCTCAATGAGATACAACCTCACACCCGTCAGAATGGCTAAAATTAACAAGTCAGGAAACGACAGATGTTGGCGGGGATGTGGAGAAAGGGGAACCCTCCTACACTGTTGGTGGGAATGCAAGCTGGTGCAACCACTCTGGAAAACAGTATGGAGGTTCCTCAAACAGTTGAAATTAGAGCTACCATTCGATCCAGCAATTGCACTACTGGGTATTTACCCCAAGGATACAAATGTAGGGACCCGAAGGGGTACGTGCACCCCAATGTTTATAGCAGCAATGTCCACAATAGCCAAACTCTGGAAAGAGCCAAGATGTCCATTGACAGATGAATGGATAAAGAAGAGGTGGTATATATACACACAATGGAATATTATGCAGCCATCAAAAGGAATGAGATCTTGCCATTTGCAATGATGTGGATGGAACTGGAGGGTGTTATGCTTAGTGAAATATGTCAATCAGAGAATGACATGTATCATATGACCTCACTGATATGAGGAATTCTTAATCTCAGGAACAAACTGAGTGTTACTGGAGTGGTTGGGGGTGGGAGGGATGGGGTGGCTGGGTGATAGACATTGGGGAGGGTATGTGCTACGGTGAGCGCTGTGAATTGTGCAAGAATGTTGAATCACAGATCTGTACTTCTGAAACAAATAACGCAACATATTTTAAGAAAAAAGAAAATGGAAAAGATAACAGGAGAGGAAGAATGAAGGGGAGTAAGTCAGAGGGGGAGACGAACCAGGAGACATGATGGACTCTGAAACACAAACTGAGGGTTCTAGAGGGGAGGAGGGTAGGGTGATGGGTTAGCCTGGTGATGGGTATTAAGGAGGGCACATTCTGCATGGAGCACTGGGTGTTATGAACAAACAATGAATCATGGAACAGTACACCAAAACAAATGATGTAATATATGGTGATTAACATAACAATAAAAAATTAAAAAACATGCAGTCAAGTTATTATATTAATGATAAAATATGTTTTTATTATATCAAGTTTGTTTCATGACTAGACCTAAGGCCTAGAGAATCAAAGTTAATTGTATTTAATTATATTCAAATTTTTAATTTATTTTGAGGAACATATTCAGCTTTAAATTCGATGAGTAAAAATAAATATATAAATAAATAATAAAATAAAATCGATAGGATTATAAAGTGACAATTAAATATGGAACTTTCTTAACCTGAGGTACATTTCTCCCGAATAAACCAATAATGTCTCTACAAGTTTATGGAAAATATGCTATGTTATATCATACAAATAGAATACAATATATACAATGCTCTGCCATGCAAACTATGCTTCTACTTAGTGATATATCTTGCTCATGCTTCCCTATGAGCACATGCATGTTATGTAATTTTGTTAAAGGTATGTAACATTTAGTTAACTAGATTCTTCCTGATGATCACCTATGTTGTTTTAAACTTTTCACATGAAAACAATACTGCACAAATATCTTGGGGGGAGTCACGGTATGTATGCATGTATGTAGATTCCTAGAAATAAAATAGGGGGATCTAGTTCAGCAGGTTGGCACATTTCAAAAATTACTTAATTATTTTAGAGAGAGAGAGGGCTTGAGCAGGGTGAGGGGCAGAGGGAGAGGGAGAAGGAGAATTTCAAGGACACTCCCCTCTGAGTGCAGAGCTCAGTGCAGGGCGAGATCTCACAACCCTGAGATCATGACCTGAGCCCAAATCAAGAGTCAGGTGCTCAACTGACTGAGCCACCCATGCGCCCCAGGTTTGCACATTTCTTTGTTTCGTTTTGTTTTTTTAAGATTTTATTTATTTATTTGACAGAGAGAGACAAAGCGAGAGCAGCAGCACTAGCAGGGGGAGTGGGAGAGAGAGAAGCAGGCTTCCTGCGGAGCAGGGAGCCTGAAGTGGGACTCGATCCCAGGACTCTGGGATCATAACCTGAGCCGAAGGCAGACGCTTAACGACTGAGCCACCCAGGCGCCCCAGGTTTGCACATTTCTAATTGTGAAAGATAATGGCAAATTGTCTTCCAAAATGATTTATACTCTTTCACATAGATTATGTGCCTGAGCATTTTCTCATATATGCAACATTACTGGATTATTACAACCACTTCAATATATGGTATGTTAGGAGGAAAAAAACCCTCAACTTTTCAAATTTCAATGTTTCTAATTAGAATAGAATTGAAATTATTTTCCTATGGATTCATATATTTCTTTTTCCTCAAAATGCCTTTTTAAGACATTTGCCCATGAGTTTTAGTAAAGGCATTCCTTATTTGGCAGGCATATAAAGCCAGAAAGCTAATTTATTTTAAGGAAAGGAGTCTTTTTCTACCATGTGTACTAAAGGTTTTGTTTGGATCTTATTGGACCGTGTGGTTTATCCATTGTTGAATTTCATTTCTTTTTTTAAGATTTTATTTATTCATTTGTGTGTGTGTGAGAGAGAGAATGCCCACAAGCAGGGGGAGCAGCAGGCAGATAGAGAAGCAAGCTCCCTGCTGAGCTAAGAGCCAGACATGGGACTTGATCCCAAGACCCTGGAATCATGACCTGAGCTGAAGGCAGATGCTTAACTGACTGAGCCACACAGGCGTCCCCATGGTGGAATATTCTGTTGAAATTCATGACATATTCTTTTTTTTCAACTCTTGTTTTATATCTGTAAGATAATACTTGTGCTCATATTCTGTGGTGAATTTTTAATTCAGTTGTGACTTTGAAAGAAATTTTTATAAATTATGCTGGTACTTCAGGAATAGTGGGTTGGGGAGCTCCACAGACCTACTGCCCAGTAAAACGCCTGTAACTGGTGATTTTTTAAAATTCAGTCTAAAATTGTTCTATTAATTTTCAAACAGCAAAACAAGTAATATTCATTGAAAAAATCCACTAAATCTCAGGAAGAGCAAGAATCTATGATAATTGAGGCACCTTTTGCTCCCTATTCCTGCTCCGCAGTGTAATGGACATTCCACTCTGGGTAAGTGTGGCCGAGAAAATAAGGGTCCTTCTCCCCTCAGGTCCCAGTCAAGAGATGGAATAGATCCCTGGGAAGGACAAAACACCTTAATTTCTCATTGCCTCCAGCTGTGAGTTGTAGAGGCTGCATTCCTGGGGATATGGACAAGAGGCTGAGTGTTTCCTTCCTCCACCATCCCCATTCATAGGGTGGATGCTGTCTACACTAGGCATGGCCGGCCGACAATACTGGGACCCTGGTCACCCTTGCAGGCCGACAATACTGGGAACCTGGTCACCCTTGCCCTAGCTCACCCATAAGCAAAGGTCCAAAAGTAGGAGGGGCAAGCCAAGAAGACCAAAGGCTACCACTCATGGCCAATGCACTTTTCATTAAGAAAGGATGTCATCATGCCCTCCAGCTTTGAAACAGTGGCTCAGAGATTTTGCCAGAGGCAGAGGCAGCCCCTAAGAACAAAGCACCCAGAAGTTCTGTCCAAAGGAACTGACGTTATTTGAAGCAAAGTATTGGAAAGTTCATGCCTCATGGGTATTGTAATGGTAAACCAGTAAGACAAGGTTGAAACTCTATGGGACACCAAGCTACATTGTAGGCCAGTTAGAGAGAACCAGGGAAAGAGCACTCCTGGAATTGGAAAAAAACTCAGAGTGGTCTTGAAAATGGCCCCTGAAGAATTGGATCAGACTGTGAAGAAATCTGTGCCCCCAGGACATTAACAATAATAAAATCAGCCAGCCATTCCTGGGGCCTAATCATTGGGTATGATACCAAATGAGGTAGAGATCTTAACGGAGCAATCAGGAAAAGACAGTCAAAGATAATCTCATCCCTGGATGGTCATGCACATGGAAAGGCTGCAGCCACAGACTTCACACTGTGGGGGTAATTTGCTAAAACAGTCCATCCAAATCATTAAACAAACAAAAAAGCAAACAGCACATTAAAAAAGTACCAAAGAAGGAGCATAGTAGTTTTCAAAATTACAATATGGTACCAAAATGACTAGTTTTCAACAACACAACAACAACAACAACAACAACAACAACAACAACAAAAATGTGAGACATGTATAGAATAGGAAAGTGTGACCAATGTATGAGAAAAAGTGCAGGCCACAGAAACCACCAGTGTCAGGGACCAAATGTCTGATTTAAAATACAAAGACATCAAAGCAGTCATTATAAATGTGTTCAAAGAAAAAAAGAAAACCATGCTTAAAGAAGTAACGGAAGGTATGATAACAATGACTCATCAAGTAGATACCATAAAAAAAAAGATAAAAATCATTTTTAAAAATAAACCAAGTGGAGTGGCACCTGGGTGGCTCAGTCTTTAAGCATCTGACTTCGGCTCAGGTCATGATCCCAGAGTCCTGGGATCAAGGCCCCCATCAGGCTCCCTGCTTGGTGTGAAGTCTGCTTCTACCTCTTCCACTCCCCCTGCTTGTGTTCCCTCTCTCGCTGTCTCTCTCTGTCAAATAAATAAATAAATCAAATCTTAAAAAAATAAACCAAATGAATTTCTGGAGTTGAGGGGCTCAACAGTAGATTTGAATTAAAAGAAAAACTTAGTCCATAAGCTTAAAGATGGATAATGCAGTTTGACGAACTGAGAGGGAAAAAATGAAAGTAAATGAACAGAGCTACAGATGTGGAACACCACTGAGCACACCAAGGTACACATTATGGAAATACCAGAAGGAGGAGAAAGAAGCTGAAAAATATTCAAAGAAATAACTGCTGAGGGTGCCTGCGTGGCTTAGTTGGTTAAGGGACTGCCTTCAGCTCAGGTCATGTTCCTGGAGTCCCGGGATCAGGTACTGCATCGGACTCCCTGTTTGGCAGGGAGTCTGCTTCTCCCTCTGACCCTCTCCCTCTCATGCTCTCTCTCTATTTCATTCTCTCTCTCAAATAAATAAATAAAATCTTTAAAATAAGAACTATTTGCTGAAAACTTATCACGTTTGATGAAAACACTAATGAACATATCCAGAAAATTTATTTCACTAAATAGGATAAATCAAAGAAATCCACATCAAAATATATACAAGTAATGTTGCTATGTATCAGCGGAATTAAGCTCTATGAGTCTGAAGTAGATTCTGATGAGTTAAGGTGTAGGTGGTATACCCGAAAACAACTGCTAAGAAACAAAAAGTACAATGAAAAAAATCACTAAAGCAATTAACATGTTACACTAGAAAATATTCACTTAATGTAAAAAAGAACTAAAAGAAGAATAAAGGAACCAAAAAAAAAATGACATGAGACGTACAGGAAGTAATGATAAATTGACAGATGTACATTCAAGTATAAAAAACATTAAAAGTAAATGGATTAAACACCTGAATCTATTCAATAGGTGAAAGAATAATCTCTTCCACAAATGGTGCTGAGACAATCAGATATCCACCTCCCCTGGATCTTTGAGAAGTCCTAAACCCTTCAGGCACCCAGTTCAAAAAGGGACTGCCTTTACCCAGTATTAAGCTGCCACCTTTGAAAGAATTTGAGGGAGGCAGCACTCTTCACCCTGGGGGTGCACATGTTTGGGGGACTGGTCTGAGGCTAACAGGGCAGGAGGGAACTGACTGAAACAGGTGGGAGAAAGAGGGGTTATTTGTGCATGAATAGGTAGTGAAGCCTCAAAAGATTGTCTGCAAATAAAAGAGAGGACTATAAGTAGAGTCCAGGTCTTGGAGTGGACTAATGGACCAGGGTGACCCCAACACACATCTCTGTAATCCTTTCCTGTGTGAAAAGCTGAGGGGCCCTTCAGGCACCGTGTTGACAAAGGGAATTTTGGGGGCCAGTCTGAAGCTGCCTTGTTTGAAAGAATTTTGTGGAGGAAGCACTACCCCCCTCTTGGGTGGTACATGTGTAGGTGACCATCACAAGCCCAATGGGTAACAAGAGAACGGGTGGAAAATCGTACGGTAACTAAGGTGGCCAACTGCGTGTGCATTAGCTGACCAGGTCGTCAGCGGGCCCACTGCCCATACCTACACAGA
>NW_027399477.1:0-7690 GCF_003265705.2 Callorhinus ursinus | reverse complement strand
GGGGAGGAAGGGGAGTCTCCCTGGCTCTGCCACTTGTTGGGTCCCTGCTGGAGGAGGAGTGGCCCAACTGGGCCGCGGATCACAGTTTATAGCAACCCCGAGCTGAGAGCCCACACCTTGGCTCCGTCTCTGCAGCCGGCTTCCCCACTCCGATACCTGAGAGCTCTGCCGCACTCAGGCAGCCCCCGTCTTTCTGTGACCCTGAGGGTCCTGAGACCACACTGTCCTGCGAGGGTTCCAGCCCCCGCTTAGACACTGGGGTGACGTCCCTCAGCGGAGCCGACTTCTAAAAGTTCTGATTTTGTGCTCTGCGGCTCCACCACTCTCCAGAAGCGGCCGACGGAGGCCCCCTCCCCCGCCGTCTATCCTCCCGAATATCGCCTCGGATTCACTTCCTTGCACGTCCTACCTTCCAGAAAGTGGTTGCTTTTCTGTTCAGAGTGTTGTTACTATTCTTATCTTCGATCTCCTGTTGAGTTCGTAGGTGTTCAGAATGGTTTGATCCCTATTCAGCTGAATTCCTTAGACCAGATGAAATCCAGGTCTCCTACTCCTCCACCATCTTGCTTTAATTTTATGATCTTTAATATTGAATTTCTTAGAATATTCTACATAAAAGATATTATTTACAAATTCATTTTGTATTTACTGGTTTGAGAATAGACCCTAAAGAAGGAGAATTTACATTCCACCTAAGCTTTTGTTCCTATGACAGTACAAACCTAGGTTAAACTCTGTGTCCTGCCTATGTTTTTTGGAAGTAATAAAACAGGGGGTCTGGGTGGCACAGTCAGTTAAGCATCCGAATCTTAGTTTCAGCTCATTATCTCAGGGTCATGGGATTGAGTCCTGTGTCATGCTCTGAGCTTGGTGCAAAATCTTTTTAAGACTCTCTTTGGGTGGGAGGGAGGAGCAAGATGGCGGTGGAGGAAGAGAGCTAAATTTCGACTGGTCCCAGGAATTCAGCTAGACAGGGATCAAACCATTCGGGACACCTACAAACTCAACAGAATGAAGAAAAGAATAGCAGCAACTCCCTGAACAGAAAAGTGACCACTTTCTGGAAGGCAGGACAGGCAGAGAAGTGAATCTGAGGCAATATTAGGGAAGATAGATGGTGGGGGAGGGGGCCTCCATCTGCTGCTACCAGCAAGTGATAGAGCAGCGGAGCACAAAATCGGAACTTCTAGAAGTCTGCTCTGCTGAGGGACATCACTCCAGTGGCTAAGTGGGTAGTGGAACCCTCTCTGGGACAGTGTTGTCTCAGGACCCTTGGGGTCACAGAAAGACTGGGGGTGACAGTGTGGCAGAGCTCCCAGGTATTGAAGCTGGGAAGCAGGCTGCAGAGACAGAACTGAGGAGTGGGCTCTCAGCTCAGGGTTACCATAAACTGTGATCAGCGGCACAGTCAGGCCACTGCTCTTCCAGCAGGGAACCAACAAGGGGCAGATTGGAGAGACTCCCCTTCCTCCCCCAAGGAGGAGCAGCATGGGCGTGCAACACAGGGATCTGCTGGGTTTGGAGACTCCAAACGGGGTCGTGTGCCAGAGATAGAAATGCTTGGTCACAGGCTGGGTGAGCATGGAGTACAGCCAGAGACCAAGGAGATGGGAGTGATTGACTGCTTTTCTCTGGGGGCACACTGAGGAGTGGGGCCCAAGTTCTTGGCTCTTCCAGGGCAGAAATTGGGAGGACACCATTTACACTGTCATCTTCCAAAGCTGTACGGAAAGCTTGCAGGGAACAAAAGCTCTTGAGAGCAAACCCAAGCAGATTACTTAGCCCGGCCCCAGGAAAGGGCAGGGCAATTCCACCTTGGGCAAAGATACTTGAGAATCACTGCAACAGGCTCCTCCCCCAGAAGATCAGCAAGAACAGCCAGCCAAAACCAAGTTTACCG
Organism: Callorhinus ursinus; assembly: GCF_003265705.2. Lineage (NCBI taxonomy): Eukaryota > Metazoa > Chordata > Mammalia > Carnivora > Otariidae > Callorhinus > Callorhinus ursinus. Next base: position 5,790 of record NW_027399477.1, on the reverse strand, counting down.
ATCAATGAGAACAGCAGAACTTCAACGCTACAGGAATACTGCATATAGAATTCGTGGCTTTTTCCCCATGATTCTTTAGTCTTTCAAAGTCAATTTTTTTAATTTTCTGGGTTTTTTTTCTTAATTTTTCTTTTTCCCTTTTTCAACCAACATCTTATCAATCGTTTCTTTAAAAATCTTTTCCATTTTTCATTTTTAGAGTCATATTCTATCCGTTCATAGTAGTTAACTTTATTTTTGGTATATATACATATAATTTGTTCTCTCTTTAAAATTTTGGGATACAGTTTCTTCTAACAGACCAAAATATACCCTAAATCTCTAGTGTATCATTTTGTTTTAATCTCCTGCCTGATCACATTCTCTCCCATTTTTTTTAAATCCTTTTCTTCCTTTTTTTAACCAACTTCTTATCTTATCAATTCTTTTTTATAAAATCTTTTATAATTTTCATCTTTACAGTCATAATCCTTCCATTCATCATATTTAACTATATTTTTGTACATATATGTTTTTCTTTCTTTAAAATTTTGGGAAGCAATTTCTTCTAACAGACCAAAATATGCCCAAAATCTAGTGTGTGGCAAAGATCTATGCAACAACCTGATCATATTTGATCATAATCTTTTTTTTATCTTTTTCTTTTTCTTTTTTCTTTCTTGCCCTTTCTTTTACCCCAGTTTCAGGTCTCTTCTGATTTGTTTAGTGTATTTTTTTCTGGGGTCATTGTTACACTGTTAGCATTTTGTTCTCTCATTCATCTATTCTCCTCTGGACAAAATGACAAGATGGAAAAAATCTCATAAAAAAAAAAGAACAAGAGGCAGTACTGACTGCGAGGGACCTAATCAATACGGACATTAGTAAGATGTCAGAACTAGAGTTCAGAAGGATGATTATAAATATACTAGCTGGGCTTGAAAAAATTATGGAAGATATTAGAGAAACCCTTGCTGGAGGAATAAAAGAACTAAAATCTAACCAAGTCAAAATCAAAAAGGCTATTAATGCGGTGCAATAAAAAATGGAGGCTCTAGGGCCCCTGGATGGCTCAGTTGGTTAAGCGACTGCCTTCAGCTCAGGTCATGATCCCGGAGTCCCAGGATCGAGTCCCACATCAGGCTCCCTGCTCGGCAGGGAGTCTGCTTCTCCCTCTGATCCTCTTCCCTCTCGTGCTCTCTATCTCTCATTCTCTCTCTCTCAAATAAATAAATAAAATCTTAAAAAAAAATGGAGGCTCTAACTGCCAGGATAAAAGAGGCAGAAAAGAGAAGTAGTGATATAGAAGACCAAATGATGGAAAATAGAGAAGCTGAGAAAAAGAGAGATAAACAACTACTGGATCATGAGGGCAGAATTCAGAGATAAGTGATGATAACACAAAACAATATTAGAATAATTGGGATCCCAGAAGAAGAAGAAAGAGAAAGAGGGGCAGAAGGTATATTGGAGCAAATAATAGCAGAGAACTTCCTTAATTTGAGAAGGAAACAGGCATCAAAATCCAGGAGGCACAGAGAACCCCCACTCAAAATCAATAAAAATAGGTCAACACCCCGACATCTAATAGTAAAACTTACGAGTCTCAGAGACAAAGAGAAAATCCTGAAAGCAGCTTGGGAGAAGAGATATGTAACCTACAATGGTAGAAACATTAGATTGGCAACAGACCTATCCACAGAGACCTGGCAGGCCAGAAGGACTGGCATGATATCTTCAGAGCACTAAACAAGAAAAATATGCAGCCAAGAATACTATATCCAGCTAGGCTGTCACTGAAAATAAAAGGAGAGATAAAAAGCTTCCAGGACAAACAAAAACTAAAGGAATTTGCAAACATGAAACCAGCCCTACAAGAAATATTAAAAGGGGTCCTCTAATCAGAGAGAACCTAAAAGTAATACAGACCAGAAAGGAACACGGACAATATACAATTACAATTACAGGCAATACAATGGCACTAAATTCATACCTTTCAATAGTTTCCCTGAATGTAAATGGGTTAATGCCACAATATAAATACACAGGCTATCAGATTGGATAAAAAAACAAGACCCATCGATATGCTGTCGCAAAAGACTCATTTTAGATCCAAAGTAACCTCCAGATTGAAAGTGAAGAGGTGGAAAAATATTTACCCTGCTAATGGACACCAAAAGAAAGCTGGGGTGACAATCCTTATATCAGACAAATTAGATTTAAACCAAAGACTATAAAAGAGATGAGGAAGGATACTACATCATGTTTAAAGGGTCTATCCAACAAGAAGATCTAACAATTGTAAATATCTATGCCCCTAACATGGGAGCAGACAATTATATGTCAATTAATAACAAGAGCAAAGAAACACATCAACAACAATACAATAATAGTGGGGGACTTTACCACCACCCTCACTGAAATGGAGAGATCACCTAAGCAAAAGATCAAAAAGGAAATAAAGACTTTAAATGACATATTGGACCAAATGGACTTCGCAGATATATTCAGAACATTCCATCCCAAAGCAACAGAATACACATTCTTTTCTAGTGCCCATGGAATATTTTCCAGAATAGATCACAACCTAGGTCACAAATCAGGGCTTAACCAGTAGCAAAAGTCTGGGATCATTCCCTGCATATTTTCAGACCATAATGCCTTGAAACCCAAACTCAATCACAACAGAAAAGTTGGAAAGAACTCAAATACATGGAGGCTAAAGAGCATCCTACTAAAGAATGAATGGGTCAACCAGGAAGTTAAAGAAGAATTAAAAAATTCATGGAAAAAAATGAAAATGAAAATGCAACTGTTCAAAATCTTTGGGATGCAGTAAAGGCAGTCCTAAGACGAAAGTATATAGCAATACAAGCCTTTCTCAAGAAACAAGAAGGTCTCAAATGCACAACCTAACTGTATACCTAAAGGAGCTGGAGAAGGAAGAGCAAATAAAGCATAAACCCAGCAGGAGAAGAGAAATAATAAAGATCAGAGCAGAAATCAATGAACTAGAAACCAAAAGAACAGTAGAACAGATAAACAAAACTAGGAGTTTGTTCTTTGCAAGAATTAATAAGATTGATAAACCCCTGGCCAGACTTATGAAAAAGAAAAGAGAAAGGACCCAAATAAATAAAATCATGAATAAAAGAGGAGAGATCACAACCAACACCAAAGAAATACAAACAATTATAAGAACATATTATGAGCAACTATATGCCAGCAAATTAGATAATCTGGAAGAAATGGATGCATTTTTAGAGATGTATAAACTACCAAAACTGAACCAGGAAAATTACAAAATGTGAATAGACCTATAACCACTAAGGAAATTGAAGCAGTCATCAAAAATCTTCCAAAAACAAGAGACTAGGGCCAGATGGCTTCCCAGGGGAATTCTACCAAACATTTAAAGAAGAATTAATACCTATTCTTCTGAAACTGTTCCAAAAAATAGAAATGGAAGGAAAACTTCCAAACTCGTTTTATGAGGCCACCATACCTTGATCCCAAAATCAGACAAAGACTCGATCAAAATGAAGAATTAGGGACCAATATCCCTGATGAACTTGGATGCAAAATTCTCACCAAAATACTAGCCAATATGATCCCAGTATAGTAAAAGGTTATTCACCACGACCAAGTGGAATTTATTCCTGGGCTACAATGTTGGTTCAACATTCCCAAATCAATCAATGTGATACAATAAATTAATAAAAGAAAGAACAAGAACCATATGATCCTCTCAATAGATGCAGAAAAAGCATTTGACAAAGTACAGCATCCTTTCTTGATCAAAACTCTTCAGAGTATAGGGATAAATGGTACATACCTCAATATCATAAAAGCCATCTATGAAAAACCCACAGCAAATATCATTCTCAATGGGGAAAAACTGAGAGCTTTCCCCCTCAGATCAGGAATACAGCAGGGATGTCCACTATCACCACTGCTATTCAACATAGCATTAGAAGTCCTAGCCACAGTAATCAGACAACAAAAAGAAATAAAAGGCATTCATATTGGCAAAAAAAGGTCAAACTCTCACTTTTTGTAGATGATATGATACTTTATTTTTAAGATTTTATTTATTTATTCATGAAAGACAGAGAGAGAGAGAGAGAGAGAGAGGCAGAGGGAGAAGCAGGCTCCCAAGGAGCAGGGAGCCTGACGCGGGACTCGATCCCAGGACCCTGGGATCATGACCTGAGCCGAAGGCAGATGCTTAACCATTTGAGCCACCCAGGTGCCCAGATGATATGATACTTTATGTGGAAAACCTAAAAGACTCCACCCCAAAACTGCTAGAACTCATACAGGAATTCAGTAAAGTGGCAGGATATAAAATTAATGCACAGAGATCAGTGGCATTCCTATACACCAACAACAAGACAGAAGAGAGAGAAATTAAGGAGTCGATCCCATTTACAATTTCACCCAACTGTAAGATCCCTTGGAATAGATCTAACCAAAGAGGCAAAGAATCTGTACTCAGAAAACTATAAAATACTCATGAAACAATTTGGGAGAGACACAAAGAAATGGAAAAACATTCCTTGCTCATGGATTGGAAGAAGAAATATTGTGAAGATATCAATGCTACCTAGAGCAATCTACACATTCAATGCAATCTCTATCAAAATACCATCCACTTCTTTCAAAGAAATGGAACAAATCATCCTAAAATTTGTATGGAACCAGAAAGGAGCCCAAATAGCCAGAGGAATGTTGAAAAAGAAAAGCAAAACTGGCGACATCACAATTTCGTACTTCCAGCTCTATTACAAAGCTGTCATCAAGACAGTGTGGTACTGGCACAAAAACAGACACATAGATCAATGGAATAGAACAGAGAATCCAGAAATGGACCCTCAACTCTATGGTCAACTAATCTTCGACAAAGCAGGAAAGACTGTCCAATGGAAAAAAGACAGTCTGTTCAACAAATGGTGTTGGGAAAATTGGACTGCCACATGCAGAAGAATGAAACTGGACCATTTCCTTACACCACATGCAAAAATAGACTCGAAATGGTTGAAAGACCTAAATGTGAGACAGGAGTCCATCAAAATCCTAAAGGAGAACACAGGCAGCAACCTCTTCAACCTCAGCCGAAGCAACTTCTTCCTAGAAACATCGCCAAAGGCAAGGGAAGCAAGGGCAAAAATGAACTATTGGGATTTCATCAAGATAAAAAGCTTTTGCACAGCACAAGAAACAGTCAACAAAACCAAAAGACAACCAACAGAATGGGAGAAGATATTTGCAAATGACATATCAGATAAAGGGCTAGTATCCAAAATCTATAAAGAACTTATCAAACTCAACACCCAAAGAACAAATGATCCAATCAAGAAATGGGCAGAAGACATGAACAGACATTTTTCCAAAGAAGACATCCAAATGGGCAACAGACACATGAAAAAGTGCTCAACATTGCTCGGCATCAGGGAAATCCAAATTTAAACCTCAGTAAGATACCACCTCACACCAGTCAGAATGGCTAAAATTAACAAGTCAGGGGCGCCTGGGTGGCTCAGTTGGTTAAGCGACTGCCTTTGGCTCAGGTCATGATCCTGGAGTCCCTGGATCGAGTCCCACATCAGGCTCCCTGCTTGGCAGAGAGTCTGCTTCTCCCTCTGACCCTCCCCCCTCTCATGTGCTCTCTCTCTCATTCTGTCTCAAGTAAATAAATAAACTGTTTAAAAAAAAAACAAGTCAGGAAACGACAGATATTGGTGAGGATGCAGAGAAAGGAGAACCCTCTTACACTGTTGGTGGGAATGCAAGCTGGTGTAGCCACTCTGG
>NW_027399476.1:0-7694 GCF_003265705.2 Callorhinus ursinus | reverse complement strand
AAAAAGACAGTCTCTTCAACAAATGGTGTTGGGAAAATTGGACAGCCACATGCAGAAGAATGAAACTGGACCATTTCCTTACACCACACACAAAAATCGACTCCAAATGGTTGAAAGACCTAAACGTGAGACAGGAGTCCATCAAAATCCTAAAGGAGAACACAGGTAGCAACCTCTTTGACCTCAGCCGCAGCAACTTCTTCCTAGAAACATCACCAAAGGCACAGGAAGCCAGGGCAAAAATGAACTATTGGGATTTCATCAAGATCAAAAGCTTTTGCACAGCAAAAGAAACAGTCCACAAAACCAAAAGACAACCGACAGAATGGGAGAAAATATTTGCAAATGACATATCAGATAAAGGGCTAGTATCCAAAATCTATAAAGAACTTATCAAACTCAACACCCAAAGAACAAATAATCCAATCAAGAAATGGGCAGAAGACATGGACAGACATTTTTCCAAAGAAGACATCCAAATGGCCAACAGACACATGAAAAAGTGCTCAACATCGCTCGGCATCAGGGAAATCCAAATCAAAACCTCAGTGAGATACCACATCACACCAGTCAGAATGGCTAAAATTAACAAGTCAGGAAACGACAGATGTTGGCGGGGATGTGGAGAAAGGGGAACCCTCCTACACTGTTGGTGGGAATGCAAGCTGGTGCAGCCACTCTGGAAAACAGTATGGAGGTTCCTCAAACAGTTGAAAATAGAGCTACCATACGATCCAGCAATTGCACTACTGGGTATTTACCACAAAGATACAAATGTAGGGATCTGAAGGGGTACGTGCACCCCAATGTTTATAGCAGCAATGTCCACAATAGCTAAACTGTGGAAAGAGCCAAGAGGTCCATCGACAGATGAATGGATAAAGAAGATGGGGTATATATACACAATGGAATATTATGCAGGCCATCAAAAGGAATGGGATTTTGCCATTTGCAACGACGTGGATGGAACTGGAGGGTGTTATGCTTAGTGAAATAAGTCAATCAGAGAAAGACATGTATCATATGACTTCACTGATATGAGGAATTCTTAATCTCAGGAAACTGAGTGTTGCCTAGTGGTGGGGGATGGGAGGAATCGGGTGGCTGGGTGATAGACATTGGGTAGGGTATTGTGAGCACTGTGAATTGTGCAAGACTGTTGAATCACAGATCTGTACTTCTGAAACAAATAATGTAAGATATGTTAAGAAAAAAGAAAAAGTAGAAGATAGCAGGAGGGGAAGAGTGGAGGGGAGTAAGTCGGAGGGGGAGACGAACCATGAGAGACGATGGACTCTGAAAAACAAACTGAGGGTTCTAGAGGGGAGGGGGGTGGGGGTATGGGTTAGCCTGGTGATGGGTATTAAGGAGGGCATGTTCTGCGTGGAGCACTGGGTGTTATGCACAAACAATGAATCATGGAACACTACATCAAGAACTAACGATGTAATGTATGGTGATTAATATAACAATAAAAAAATTTAAAAAAAAGAGGGTACCTTGGAAACTGTTAGGTTCAAGGCAAATAAAGGGGCTTTTAATCCCCATAGAGCTAGAGATTTGGAACAACAACAAAAAAAGAGTCTCTCTCTCTCTCCTCTGCCTCTCCCCCCACCTCTCTCTTTCTAAAAAATAAATAAACAAATAAGTAAAAATGAAGGTGAAATATAGGTATTTTTAGAGAAGGGTAAATTATGAAGATATATCATCCAGGAGAACTAAAGGAAGGTCTTTAGGCTGAAGGGAATTGATATAAGATGGGAATGGAGTTCTTCAGGAAGAAAATAAGAGTATTGGAAATAGCCAATACTTAAGTAAATATAAAAACTAACTTTTTCTCTTAAAAAGATAGTTAAAGCAAAAATTATAACTGTCTTGTGATATTACAATGTATGTGATGTAATACACATGACAACTATGGCATAAAAGATGGTGGTTGAGGGGGCCAATGGCTGCAAGTTTTCTAAATTTTACATGAAATGGTACAATATTAACTCTAATGAAAAGTAAGGTTGTGTGTCATAATCCCTAGAACAATAAAAACAAATGCAATGATATGCAGTGAAAATACCAATAAATAAATAAAAATCTAATTGCAAAAAAATTAAAATAATTCAAAAGAATGCTGGAAAAGAGGAAGAGAAGAAGAAAAAACAGACAAACCAAAAAACTAAGATGGAAGATTTAAATCCATCCATATCAGTATATATATTAAATGTTAATATGATGATAACTACCCTTTACTGAGGACCTAATACGTGCTAGGTACCTTTCTTGCATTATTTCATCTGATCTTACTAACAACTTTGTGAGATAAATATTCAATTTCATTGTGATGAAGAAATTGAGTTACAGAGATTAAGTGTATTGCCTACAGTGATGAAGTTAATAATTGATAGAACCAAGATTTTAGGTCTGACTGCAAAGCTTATAATAATTCTAGAGCATTTTGCCTCTAGGGTGGTTAGCAAGGTTTGTAGTATTATAGCAAGAGGAATAGAGTACTGTGTTCCCTCTCCTCCCCATTATCTCAGGACAATTATAGGGTGCAAATGACTTGAAAAAACAATAGGAAAAGGGCACTGTAATAGAAAATACCTGCCCCACCATCTACCTTCAGCAAGAATGACCCCATATGTCAACCCTTCATACAGCTAATATTGAAGTTTATGCTTTTTGACTTAAACAAAATTTTAGATGCATTAAGAAGGAAATGAGGATAGTCAAGGTTCAAAAAATGCTGGATTATTCCAGAGATCCCTCTTAGGAATAAATCGTCCCTGGAGCTCTAAAAATAAATTACTGTGGCTTCATAAGGCATATAAGATTAGTTTTAAGTCCAATGCTTCAATGCCATTTTCAATTTTCTGTTTGCAAAGAGATGGCTTGGTTTCTCTTCTCTGGGTTCTTCCACCTTTCTCTGATAGCTTAGCTTAAAATGAATTTCTCTAGGTTATGTGACAGGACCTCAAATGGGTGCTGTTCTCTATTTCCTAGAATACTGTGATTATCTTCATTTACCATATATACAATGCAATATGCAATATGGGTGGCTGGACCATCTCAATGTCTTGACAGACAATGGTCAGCCTGTCCCTTCTAGGGTTTTGAGTTTTTGCATGTTATTGTTGGCAGCTTAGTGTTAGTCAGATGGCTATAGCTCTGCATCTCGACTCTACCTTTTATTAGCTGTATAATCTTGGACTTTACCTTTCTGAGTTTTAGTTTCCTCATTTTTAAAATGAGAGATAACAGTGGTACTTCCTACATAAGATTTTTGGAAGGTTAGGTATGATAACGTATGTAAAGGACACAAATTGTCTGACATAGAGACAGCACTCAAATAAGTGTTTTAAAAAAGACATGCTATGCAGGACTCTAGAGGAAAGAGCTACAATCTCTGCCTTGGGGTAAGAATTGGGGGAAAAGCAGGTGGTTCTGGAGATTTTCTCAGAGGACGAACACTTTGGGTTGGGTTCTAAAGGGTGAATAGTAGTTTTCTACACAGGCTATCCCAGAGAGTAGTAACAGCATTTGCCATGACTTATGTGGGAACATTGGCTGGAATAATGGTGGGAATAGAGCTGGAAATTCCTCCCATGTCCAAGCTGCAAGGGGTCATATTTGTGTAGGGGAGGGTTAGAGAACTCATCCTATAGGAGAGATCACAGCAGAGAAGTGACACATCACAGGCTCTTTTGGGGGATGACACTCCAGCAGGATGGCACAGGATGCATTCCAGAAGCGTAGACTGGAGGCCTGAGGAGTTTGAACGTTCTTGTATGATAATCCCTGTGAGCGCAGACAGTGGCCTGGACAGGGCAGTGGCTGTGGGGGTGAAGAGGAGAAGCTGGAGTCTCAAATCATCCCAGAGAGTACTAACCAGTCACTGACAAATGCTTGAAAATAAAGAAGGCTTGATTCATTCTCTCGAGGAGGATGAGATTCGGCTAAATTGATTTCTGAAAGGACTCTCAGGAGAATCAAAATTAATTCAAGAAGAAAGCTATTCGGTTAGAGCAGTGGTTCTTAAACATCAGTGTGATTGGTTCAGAAGAGTTGTTAAAATGCCAATCCCAGTCCCTCCCTCCGCCCCCCCCCTCCCCCCCCCCCCCCCCCCCCCCCGGGCCCTCAGAGGTTCTGGTGCAAAGAAATTAGGTGGGGAACCAGAAACCACATTTTTAATAGTTGCCTCCAGGTTATTCTGATGTAGATGATCCAGGACTCACCCTTTGAGAAAGAGTGGTTTAGGTAAAGAAGGATTACAGGCAGGGTGTAGTTAGAAAGCAGTGCAAGGGTGAATTGAAGCAACAGTTTTGTGGGATAAGCAACCAGGGAAGACTTCAGGAAGAAAGTCAAGTGGGAGTTAAATCTTAAGGGGAATAGAGGAGTTAGGGGCTACGTCTCGGGTGAGAAATTCTACACAGGTAACAACTGGTGGCTCTTTACCAGCAACAAGAAGACATCTTGGTGGGTGGAAATCATTGAAGATGACCTTTGAGGACAAAAAGCAACCAGACCCGAAGGGGCCTTGAATGCCAGGTAAGCAGTGGTAGGTAGTGTTTAAGTGGATGGCATGTGCCAAAGATCACTATGAATATCCTTGAGCAGGGGAGGCACTGAAATCCTCCAAATTACATAAATAGAGTCCCTCCTCTCTTTAGACCTGACATTGAGATTGCTTTGCTAGTTATATCAGTGGAAAGGATAATGAGGAGGGAGACAGGGGTGAAAGGGAATCAAGTCTGCTGGTTCTCAGATATCTCTTGGTAACAGGACACGGGTCTTTCCTCTAGGCAGGCCCAGTGGGTTGTTGGTTGTCATGTGTCACGCCCATTTGAAGTAGGGTCCTTCATCAGAAAGAGAGGGATGGAGCTGGGCAGGGGCAGTGCACAGAACCACAGCAAGGATTTCTGTGAAATTTCTTGAGAAAGAGATCAGAAGATCCAGAAAATGGATCCAGAAGGTAGGACCCTGGAAACCACAGCTCATTAGAGCATCCCTGCTCCTGTCTGGAGCCTTCTCATATGCTGTTCCCTCTGGCAGAACTCTCTTCTGCCTCCTTTCCACCTATTAAACTGCTTTGCATCTTCCACTCTCTGCAGAAAAATACCTCCCCAAGGAAGCCTTTCCCAACTCCCAGACTGGATCAGATGCCTGTTTTAGATGCCCTCAAAGCAATATATCCAGGTGGTTAAGAACATAGGCTCTGGAGCCAGCCTGCCTGGATTTAGGTTATGTCATTTAACAGCCATGTGACCTTGGGTAAACTTACCTTCTGAGAGCCTTAGTTTCCCCATCTGCACAATGGGGATGATACTGATAGCATCTACTTCATAACTTAATGAGACTGTTAATTCAGTCAGTGGATGTGAAATGCTTAGAACGGATTTTACAGTCCTCTGTCTTGTTCTTTCCAAGCACCGTGTTCATTAACAGGTAGTTAATGATTATGTGCGTGATCATCCGTATCACAGCTGACTCCCCGTATACATTAAAGGTGCCAAGAGGGACCATGTCTGTATTGTGTCCTGCTGTGAGTCCAGTGCATGCACATAGCAGATACTCTATAAATATGTGTTGAACAACTTTATCTAATCAAACCTTCATGTTGGAGATGGAAAAGCAATGAGAAATAGGGCTGCAAATATGCCCTCAAGGCCACAGAGGGGTTGGGTACAAGGATTTGCAGAGAGGGTTCTAGAATTAAGGTGTCTTAACATTTGGAACATTTGGGGAGGCACTTTGGAAATTTTTTTTCCCTCCATTCAAAGCCTGGCAGTAACACCCTTCTTGTCAAATAATCAGAACGAGAAGTTGAAATATCATTTTATGCTTTCTCTCTCTACACTTCTACTCTTCTTCAGCACTTGGTGTCTACATCATGCAGGGAGCTTCAAGATAGCTTAGTCTGGCCCTCACTCAGGGGCAGGGCAGGGAAGATGCCATGAGGGTTCAGGTCCTGAGCTCTTGAGTGAAACATACCTGGATCCTAATCTTGGCTTGCGGCAGGACCCTGGTCAAGTTTCCGCACCTCTCTGAACTTCAGTTTTCCTATCATAGCATGGGGATCATAAAGTATCCGTATCCCAGTGTTGCTGTAAAATGTAAATGGTAAACTTCTGCCTGGCATATAGTATGTGTTTAGTAAGTGTTCCTGTGATTATTACATCCTTGTTTTACCTAGGGGAACTAGTCCCAGAGAGGGAAGAGATGTGACAGAGGACAAAAATAAGTGATTTGACTCATCTGTGCAAGAGGCTGCACCAACACTTTCTCTATGTCTACTGCTTGTCAACGAGATGAACAGGAAACAGCCTTCACCTCGAGGGGCTCGGGGACTGGTGGGAAGGATGGGCATAAAAGTCAGCAAACACAACATTCATCATTGCTGCTATCCCCGAAGGGAAGCATCTGAGGCTAAGGGGGCATAAAGGTCTCACCTAACTGGATCTGGAAAGTTCTGGAGAAGGCTTCCCAGAGATGTAAGGACAGGCCACCCAGGTGAAGATGCGCGATTGGGGAAGGGCATTCCAGGCAAAGGGGCATGGTAGGGAGATGAGAGAGAGCAAACTGTGGTTGCCAGCTTCATTTACTCCTTCAGCAAATGGCTGTGGGGGAAAACCTGTGTACCCTTACAGTGTTGTAGGTCCTCGAGGGATGATCAAGACCCTGACACCTTGACCGTTCATAAACCAATCACAAGGGCAGTCGGCCAAGAGTTGTTGCAGGCACAGTTTTGACACCAAGCTGCTTCTGACCAGGACAACTCTAGGATTGCTCCACGACGGGGAGCTGCAGTGATCATCTGTCCCCCGCTATTTGGGATAGAAACACAAAAGTGGTACATAAAGAAACTTTGCTGCAAACTTGGGAATTACACAGTGCCATACAAGTATTACAATTAAGGAAAATTATTGTAACCCAGGGTTCATTTTTTAAATTATTTCTCTTAAATGTTAATTAATGATGATTAATGATGTGTCCCATGCAGATTCCATAACACAGTTAGTGAAGAATATTCTAAATCATCCAGAGGCTGATCATTCATCTAAAGGTCTGCTCTATTTTTGTGTGGCTGTGACGGAAAAGCAGATCTGCCCTTCCGCCCACACCATCATTAAACTCTCCCTCTCCTCCACCACTAACCTCATCAGAAAAAACTAAGACATAAACTTGATGAATTGTTTACTGGCAGAAGAATATCAGAGTTAACCCCTGTCACCTCCTTGTCCCTCTGGCTCAGGATTCTGTGTCTGACAGTGGCCTCGAGGGAGTTTTGGGGGAGGAAGCTGGGCGGCTTTCTCATCCATCAATCTCAAAGGTTAGGAACATTCCTGAGACAGCCCATGCCTCCTTCACTGTCTATTAGAGAATGTGCCATCATGAATTTATGGAAACCCGTGAAGACCTCTGTGCGTGTTCAGCTGTACCACACTGGCTAAGGAAGCTGGAGGAGTGACCTTCCATTCTCTTAGTGGGATCATCTAGCAGTGGATTCTGCTTGAAGGTGACTTAGAAATTTAACCCTTTTTTCAAGGGATATGTGTGGATATAGGCAGAAGTATGAGGGAAGAGAGAAGATTGGACTTAAGAAGAAGAAGGAAGAGGAGGGGGAGGAGGGGGAGGAGGAGGAGGAGGGGGAGGAAGAGGAGGAGGAGGAGGGGGAGGAAGAGGAGGAGGAGGAGGAGGAA
>NW_027399475.1:0-7702 GCF_003265705.2 Callorhinus ursinus | reverse complement strand
TTGCACAGCAAAAGAAACAGTCCACAAAACCAAAAGACAACCGACAGGATGGGAGAAAATATTTGCAAATGACATATCAGATAAAGGGCTAGTATCCAAAATCTATAAAGAACTTATCAAACTCAACACCCAAAGAACAAATAATCCAATCAAGAAATGGGCAGAAGACATGAACAGACATTTTTCCAAAGAAGACATCCAAATGGCCAACAGGCACATGAAGAAGTGCTCCACATCGCTCGGCATCAGGGAAATCCAAATCAAGACCTCAATGAGGTACCACCTCACACCCGTCAGAATGGCTAAAATTAACAAGTCAGGGAACGACAGATGTTTGCAGGGATGTGGAGAAAGGGGAACCCTCCTACACTGTTGGTGGGAATGCAAGCTGGTGAACCCCTCTGGAAAACAGTATGGAGGTTCCTCAAACAGTTGAAATTAGAGCTACTGTTCGATCCAGCAATAGCACTACTGGGTATTTACCACAAAGATACAAATGTAGGGACCCTAAGGGGAATGTGCACCCCAATGTTTATAGCAGCAATGTCCACAATAGCCAAACTGTGGAAAGAGCCAAGATGTCCATCGACAGATGAATGGATAAAGAAGATGTGGTATATATACACAATGGAATATTATGCAGCCATCAAAAGGAATGAGATCTTGCCATTTGCAACGACGTGGATGGAACTGGAGGGTGTTATGCTGAGTGAAATAAGTCCATCAGAGAAAGACATGTATCATATGACCTCACTGATATGAGGAATTCTTAATCTCAGGAACAAACTGAGGGCTGCTGGAGTGGTGGGGGGTGGGAGGGATGGGGTGGCTGGGTGATAGACATTGGGGAGGGTATGTGCTACGGTGAGCACTGTGAATTGTGTAAGACTGTTGAATCACAGATCTGTACTTCTGAAACAAATAACGCAACATATTTTAAGAAAAAAGAAAAAGAAGACAGCAGGAGAGGAAGAATGAAGGGGAGTAAGTCAGAGGGGGAGACGAACCAGGAGAGATGATGGACTCTGAAAAACAAACTGAGGTTTCTAGAGGGGAGGAGGGTAGGGGGATGGGTTAGCCTGGTGATGGGTATTAAAGAGGGCACATTCTGCATGGAGCACTGGGTGTTATGAACAAAGAATGAATCATGGAACACTACACCAAAACAAATGATGTAATATATGGTGATTAACATAACAATAAAAAAATAAAAAAAACATATATTGCATTATTTGTTTCAGAGGTACAGATTTGTGGTTCAACAGTCTTGCACAATTCACAGCACTCACCAAAGAAAAAAAAAAAAAAAAAAACTATAACAGGAGGGGAAAATCGGAGTGGGAGACGAACCATGAGAGCCAATGGACTCTGAGAAACAAAATGAGGGTTCTAGAGGGGAGGGTGGTGGGGGGATGGGTTCGCCTGGTGACGGGTATTAAGGAGGGCACGTTCTGTATGGAGCACTGGGTGTGATGCACAAACAATGAATCATGGAACACTAAATCAAAAACTAATGATGTGATGTGTGGTGATTAACAACAATAAAAATTTAAAAAATTTAAATAGAGATGCGTACCATGTTTATGGATCGTAAGACTCAGCATAATAAAGATATCAACGTCCATCAGATTGCTCTATAAGTTTAACACAATTTCCATCAAAGTCCTAGCAATGTTTTTTGTAGACAGACTTATTCTAAAATTCATATGGAAGATTGTAAGTGAAATAATTACTCTACCCCAAATCGAGGCTCACTGTATAGTCCTAATAATCGAGAACATATAGAGGAAAACGAAGAACAAACAAAATCCAAATCCAGCAAAAAGAAGGACGTAATAGATTAGAAGAGAAATAAATGATATGGAAACTTAAAAAAAAGAATAGAACAGATCAATGAAACGAGGAGCTGGCTCTTTGAAAAAATCAACAAAATTGATAAACCTCTAGGCAGACTCATAAAAAGAGAGAGAGAACCCAAATAAATAAAATCACTAATGAAAGAGGAGAGATAACAACCAATACCACAAAAATATAAACAATTGTAACATATTATGAAAACCTTTTTGCCAGCAAATTGGACAACTTAGCAGAAATAGATAAATTCTTAGAAACATATAACCTACCAAAAATGAAGCAGGAAGAAACGGAAAACCTGAACAGACCAATTACCAGCAATGAAACTGAATCAGTAATCAAAATACTCCCAAAAAATAAAAGTCCAGGACCAGAAGTCTTTAAAGGTGAATTCTACCAAACATTTAAAGAAGAGTTAATACGTATTCTTCTCAAAGTATTCCTACCCCCCCCCAAAAAAGAATAGGAAGGAAAACTTCCAAATTCATTGTATAGGGCCAGTATCACCTTGATACCAAAACCAGATAAAGACAGCACCAAAAAAGCGAACTACAGGCCAATATCTCTCATGAATATAGATGCAAAATCCTCAACAAAATAGTAGCAAACCAAATCCAACAATACATTAAGAACAATCATACACTGGGGCGCCTGGGTGGCTCATTTGGTTAAGCATCTGCCTTCAGCTCAGGTCATGATCCTGGGGTCCTGGGATCACGCTCCCTGCTCAGCGGGCAGTCTACTTCTCCCTCTCATTCTGCCCTTCCACTCTGCTTGTGTTCTCTCTCTCTCTCTCTCGCTCTCGCTCTCGCTCTATCTCAGATAAATAGATAAAATCCTTAAAAAAGACTGGCAATGAGAGGTCACTATATAGCAACAGCATAGCTAAAATTAAAAAAAAAGTAACAACACCAAATGCTGGTGAAGGTACTTAAAAACTAGGTCACTCATATGGTGCTGGTAGGAATGTAAGATGATACAGCTACCCTGGAAAACAGCTTCCCACTTTCTTCAAAACCTAAAATGCAGCTACCATATGACCCATTGTCGAGAACTTAACAGACACGCACAGGTGAGAATGACTACAATCGGGACATGTGAGCAGGATTGGTGGATTGAATTGGGGTCGATACCTTGGTTGTGATATTGTACTACAGTTTTGCAAAGTGTTAGCCCTGAGAGCAACTGGGCAGAACATGTATGGGATCTCCCTGTATTCTTTCTTAAGCTAAATGCTACTCTACAATGATCTCAAACATTTTGATCTGAGCAATGTGTGACATTGAGTTTGCAAGTTGTATAGAGATCACGCTTGATAGATTTCTGCCCTTTCATGCTTTCCAAAGATAAGCAAACCTTCTTTGAATATGTTTCTCTTTATTTTTTTCCCCAGTTTTTTTTTTCTTTCATGGGTTTCACTTTTGCATTTTCTATTTTCCAACATGAAGTTGACTTGAACTTACTCTCGATGGTCAAATGCAGGGATCAGCAAACTGTGGCCCACAGGCCCAAATCTGGCCCACCCTCTGTTTTGTAAAGTTTTACTGTAATTCAGTCTGTTCATTCATTTCCGTATTGTCCACAGTTGCTTCCCTGTTGCAATAACTGAGTTGAGGGGTTGCAACAAAGACCTATGGTTCATGAAGCCTAAAATATTTGTTCTCTGGCCCTTTCCAGAAAAAGTACACTGACCCCCTGACCTAAGGGATTGAAGAATAAAATGTAATTTTATTTAAAACATACAAAATGTTTCCACCAAGAGAATAAAGAAAATATTTAAAAATTAAAATGTATTTTGCATATTTTAATTACTTATAAAAATTCAGAATTACCTCTTAAATAAAAGAGAAAATATAAATGATACTTAGTGAATATCCAAGTTCTATATTATATAAAAATTATTTAAATCATGCTGTTTTATTCAATAGTGCCATTTGAGGTTCTAAATATTTATTTTTATTTTTTAAAAACATTTTATTTATTTATTTGACAGAGAGAGAGACAGAAAACAAAGCAGGGGGAGTGGGAGAGGGAGAAGCAGACTCCCCGCTGAGCAGGGAGCCCGATGTGGGGCTCGATCCCAGGACCCGGGGATCATGACCTGAGCCGAAGGCAGACGCTTAACCGACTGAGCCACCCGGGCGCCCTGAGGTTCTAAATATTATTAAATATTTTATACAGATATAATGAGCAAATCTAGTTTGTTATCAGTGTAAGGAATCAGTATTATGCTTCATTCTTTTTACATCTGGTCTCATGTATATAGAAATTTAAAAGTAATAATAACTGTAGGGCGCCTGGGTGGCTCGGTCAGTTAAGCATCCAACTCTTGATTTCGGCTCAGGTCATGAGCTTAGGGGCTGTGGGATGGAGCCCCGCGTTGGGGGTCCACGCTCAGCATGGAGTCTGCTTGCAATCTCTCTCTCCCTCTCCCGCTGTCCCTACCCTGCTCCGCACTCTCTCCATCTCTCTCTCTCTCTCTCTCTCTCTATAAAATAAATAAATACTTTAAAAAGAGTAATAATAGCTGTATTATTGCAAAATCCTCCTATGTTGCCACATGCACGCAGTTGTGAGTGTTTCACTAACTCGTGAGTGTATATCAAGAACCGTGAGCTAGAACAGCAAGGCAAGGGAGCCGTTGGAAGCCCAGCTCCGGGAGACAATACTGCATAGTCAAGACTCCACTGTATCAAGGCCATCTTGAGAGGAAAGGTTTGACATGTTAGTTTCTTTCTTTTCTCCAAGGGTGCCCACCACCCAAAGCCTCCCCGTTCTCTGTCTTCAATGTGGGTACGGCGCAACCAGAGCCATTATGGTGCTCAGAAGCTACACACTGCTGTCCTGAGGTCCCAGGACAAGGGGTGTGGACAAGCGGGTCCCTGGGGCCTGGGGGGGGGGTGTGGGTCCTGAGAGGATGGTTGGGGGGAGAAGGAGCTGTCCCACGGCAGTGGGTGCAGCCAGCTCCCAAGTGACGGGGATAAATGTGTGTATGTGCACACGTGCGTGTGTGTGCATGTGTCCAGGGAAAGGGCCTCTTGCCCGAGTCCAGCAATGATACAGGCAGGGTCAGTCTCCCGGACGGAGCCCCTGACCTTGGGCAGTGGGGCTTTCAGATTCCTTCCATGGAGTCAGCAGGGGCCAGGATCCAACAGCCCCAGGACGTGGCAGAACCATGGCTCCAGTGGGCGTTCCTGGTTTGGGGAGAGGGTCTTGGTCTTTCTCTGGGGGAGAGGCAGGCTGGGGTCTGTGCCTTGCAGTTGCCAGGACTGGCGTGTTGACCGCTGGGCCCGAGCTGGTTGCCAGGAGCTTCGCGGGAGGCTGTCTCCCCTCCCAGAACGCCAGCCAGCAGGAATCCGTGGTGGGCGGTCAGCCCCGACCCCTTGGGCACGAGTCCCCCGGGAGAGTGGGGGAAACAGGACCTGCACGAGCACGAGGGCCTGCCTGAAGTTGCTGACTGCGGCTGGGTTTTGTTGGGGGGGGGGGGGCCGGAACCGTGTTTCCCCAGGGCCGGGTGGGCCTGTGTGCTGGGTGGTTCCACAAAGTGACAGGGGAGCAAGCGTGTGGGAAGGAGGGCAGTGGGGAGCGAGGATCCAGGGGGCAGCGGGCCAGGGCGTGACCACCAGGACAAGGGGCAGAGGGGAGGTGTCTGACAAGTCAGGAGGAGGGATGACCCCAGAGCCCGGGGCGAGACCGCAGGTGAGAACTATAACGGAAGCATGTTGACCAGAAGGACGGAGGGGCAGGGAGAGGTTCTCAGAGCAAGGCGACCTTGCTGTTCAGGCCAGAACAAGAGGATGTGGGAGGGAAACCACCCCTTTTACAGAGCCGCAGGGGCCCCCTGCTCCTCCTGGTGAGCAGGGGGGAGAAGGGAAGGCCCAGAGAAGAGCAGATGGAGAAGGGGGTGTGTGCGAACATGACCAGAGGACCAGGGGAGGGTGGGCAGATGGGCATGGGGCTGAGTGAACCAGAGGCCGAGGAGATGCCTGCCCAGGTCCAGGGCAGAGGGGGTTGCTGAGGCTCTGAGTGCTGAGTGCTCCCTCCCTGAGTGGGGGTGGGGAGATTCAAGGTCTTGCCCTTCGGGACTGTCTCTTGACCCCTGTGGGTGTAGGCAAGGAGGCCGGAGAGGGGATAAAGGCATGGGCGCCCCAGGGGGGTGGAAACCTGCAGAGGTTTCCGGATGCCCAGAGGTGACCTGAAGCCCCTGGTGGGAGCCCCGACTGGGCCTGCGGAAAGGTGAATGGAGGCCACGGGGTTCAGATCCTGCTGCTCTGCCTCACGTTCCCGGATGTCTACGTGGGGCTGCAGTGGACACAGGATGCCTATGGGATGCAGGCGTGTGGAACCGTCAGGGCTTGGCTTCCCTGATGAGTGGAATCTATCCTCACTGGCACCAGATTACTCTCCCAAGGCTTCACCTACAGAAGGTTCGATAGTGCCCAACTGCTCACAGGGCAAAGCCTAAAGTCTTAGCATGTGAGACCCCTAGTCCCGGGCCCCCCAAAGCCTTTCTGGATTTGGCTTTCGGGCTCCTTCATGTGCTCTTTCACACTTCTCTGTTTTTATCTTGCCATTTCCTTTCTTCCTTGACTGCCCGCAAATAAAATCCTACCCTGCCACATCAACATCGCCTGTTGGAACAGAGAGAGACCTTGGAAATTTTGCTCATAAAGTCTCACGGTTCGGCCCTTGGCAGGATGGCAGGAAGAAAACAGTGATGCACAGGGGCGCCTGGATGGCTCAGTCGGGTAAGCATCTGCCTTCTGCTCAGGTCGTGGTCTCAGGGTCCTGGGATCAAGCCCCACGTCGGGCTCCCTGCTCCGCGGGAAGCCTGCTTCTCCCTCGCCCACTCACCCCAGCTCATGTACGCACCTTCTCTCTCTTCTCATAAATAAAGCTTAAAAAAATAATTTAAAAAGACAGTGATGCATCTCCCACCGACTGGGGATTCTCAGGAATAGAGGCCATATTATACGGGCCTCCCAGCAGTGAAGGGGGGTTCGGGGGAGCCCAGGAGTGCAGGCTGCAGCAGAACCTGGCTGAAATGGGGGGGCTTGAAAAGGCCTTCCCGAGAGGCCACCTCCCTCCGAGCTTCCCAACCAAACCTCGGCACTGTTCATACCATCGTCTCCTGCCCATGATTATCCCGGTTAACTTGTCACCTGGTTGTCTTTCCCTGGCCCACGGGACTCCCTCCACGCATGTCCAGTGTCCATCTGGTCCACAGCCATGGACGGAGGCAGGAGTCTTTGCTGCTGTCGGGGTGTGGGGACGGCATCGGGCGGCATCCTCAGTTGCATTATGACAGACCCACCGGGGTGAGGACCGTCAGAATGGATGAAAATCCTGTTACAGGGGAATGCTCGTTTATGACTGTCAAAGGCTGTCACTTCACTGTCCGGAGCTTGGGTTCTGTTTGACTAATTAGATAGGAGAACACTTTGTTTTCAAGAACTTCCTTATCAACCATCTGCGCGGATCCACAGTCACCCGCTGCTCCGTGATGTGGCCTCACGTGGAAGGAACCTGTGCGGAGGGGGCTGCAGACAGCTCAGGGCACATGGCCCCTAGGGCACGAGGGCTCTGCCGGGGCAGGACTTCCGTTGGCCTACAGAAGATTTCTGCATTCTAGAATCGTTCTGGGCCAAATCCAACACGTCCAGGGCTGCTTTGGACCACACAAGCCACCATTTTTTTTTTTAAGTCAACCTTCCATGTACAGACTTGGATTAATCATAATCCTTGGTTCATGGCATATTCTCATCATTGAGCCGTGCACAATCCTCCTTCCTTCCTTCCTCCCTCCCTCCCCTCCTCCCTCCCTCCCTTCCTTCCTCCCTCCCCTCCT
>NW_027399474.1:0-7710 GCF_003265705.2 Callorhinus ursinus | reverse complement strand
CTTTAATATTTGTTATTAGTTGTTTTATATATTTGGGTGCTCCCATGGTGGGGCATAAATATTTACAATTGTCAGATCTTCTTGTTGGATTGCCCCCTTTATTATGATATAGTGCCTGTGTTCGTCTCTTGTTACAGTCTTTGTCTTAAAAGTCTAGTTTGTCTGATATAAGTATTGCTACTCTGGCTTTCTTTTGATGTCCATTTCTATGAAAAATCTTTCTTGATCCCCTCACTTTCAATCTGCAGTTGTCTTTAGGTCTAAAATGAGTCTCTTCTAGGCAGCATATATATGGGTCTTGGGGTTTTTTTGGTTTTTTCTTGTTGTTGTTGTTTTTAATCCATTCTGGCATCCTGTATCTTTTGGTTGGGGCATTTAGTCCATTTACATTCAGAGTAGTTATTGATAGATATTTGGTTATTTCCATTTTATTACTTGTTTTGTCATTGTTTCTGGAGATTTTTTTCTGTTCTTTTCTACTCTTTGTCACTTTTGGTCTTTCCTTTCCCCTCAAGGTGTCCCCTTTAATATTTCTTGCGGGGCTGGTTTAGTGGTCACAAACTCCTTTATTTTTTTGTTTGTCTGGGAAATTCTTTATCTCTCCTTCAATTCTGAATGATAGCCTTGCTGGAGAAAGTATTCTTCGCTGCAGATTTTTTCCATTCAGCATATTGGATATATCATGTGCATATCTGGCTTGCCAAGTTTCTGTGGAGAGATCTGCAGCTAGCTTTATGGGTCTTCCCTCATGATTTTGGGACCTTTTTCCTTGCTGGTTTTGCATTTTTTTTTCTTTATCAGTATATTTTTACAATTTAAACACAATATGTTTTGCTGTTGGCCTGCTTTTCTTGATTTTTATGGATGTTCTCCATGTCTCAAGACTTGGATGTCTGTTTCCTTCTGCAGATTAGGGAAGTTTTCAACTATCATTTGCTGAAATAAACCTTTTGCTCCTCTTCTCTCTCTTTTTCCTGGACTCCTATGATCTGAATGTTATTACATTTGATGGAGTTACTGAGTTCCATAAGTCTATTCTCATGATCCATAGTTTTTTCTCTCTTTTGTTCAGTTTCATTATTTTCCATAATTCTATCCTCTATATCACTTGTTTGTTCCTCTTATTCTTCCATACTTGTGGTCATTACACCCAGTCAGTTTTCAATCTTAGTTATTTCATTTTTCTCTTCTGATGATTGTTTTTTAACTATTTTATCTCTGCAGAAAGGGTCTCCCTGAAGTCTTCCATGCATTTCTCAAGCCCAGTCAGTATCCTTATGGTTGTTGTTTTAATTCTCTATCATGCATATTACTTATATCTATTTCAATTAAATCTCTAGCCATGACTTTGTCTTGTTCTTTCTTTTGGAATGAATTCCCTGTCTTGGCATTTTGTCTAGGTCTCTCTTCCTTTGTGTGTTAGGAAAGCCTGTTATGTTTCCTGCTCCTGAGAGTAATGGCTTTATGAAGAAGAGGTCATTTAATATCCAGGGCCTGGTGCTTTAGGGAGTGTCACTGGTGTGTGCTGCATTCACTCTGCTGCTATGTTTTGACTGCTCTATCCCTTAGGTCAGTCATCTGCAGAAGCTTTCCTTGCCTGCAGTGGGCAGTTTGGATGTTGACCGAAATGTGGCAAGTTTTAACTAGGTGTGCTCTCGTCTGCTTGTTAAATGAGACCTGATGCTACTTCCACTATAACTGAAGACTTACAGACCTATATGGTCAGTAGATGTGGTGCATGTGGGGATTTGTGGTGGTTTTCTTGGGAAGGGGCCCATTGTACTGGTCCTTAGGCATACTTGCCCAAGAAAATCAGTACCAACAGAATGCAGGGGGGTGGGACTTAGTGTAAGTGACAGCCAGTGTTGGCACCATGCTGTTACTGATGTTAGTTTCTGCTGAGGGCAGGGGGAGGGAAATGGCACCAGCCATGTCCTTTGTCCATGGAGAGGGATCTCTGTGCTTGCTGCTCTCAGGGAAGCACTCCCAGAAGAGGGAATAATTTCCCCTCATGTGTCTCAGGCATTTTTCAGATAACTGTTTCACACTATCTCCAGGTTGCTTCCCTGCCTGGAGCAGCACAGTGCACTTTGGCCTTTATACCAGCCATGCCTACTGGCTTTTAAAACTCCAAACTTTAAGAATTTGCTGTGGCAGGAGCCTGTGGTGGTCTTCTGTAGGAGGGTCTCACCACACTGGTATGGATGCAAGTTCAACTCAGAAGGGTAATCATGCTAGAGTACAAGGGCATGGGATTTGGAGCAAAGCTGGTTAAACAGCCAGTGTCTTGGTTAGCTGCCCACGGCACATGTCTCTGTACCTATGCTGAAGTGTGGGGGAGAGATGGTGCCCTCCAGCTCTTTTGTCTGGGAGAGGTGTCTCGTGAACACCACCTTTCACAGATGTGCTCCAAGAAGAGTGAACAGTTTTTCCCCTTGCTACTTAGGTGATCCTAATATTGCGCTGTCTGCCCTGAGGTTGCTTGCTTCCTTCTCTCCAGGAGTAGGGCAGTGCCTTCAGGTCTGTATTCCAGCCAAGCCTGCTGACCTCTAAATCTCCAGTCTTTGAGCCCCAGTGATTGCAAAAACTCACCAAAATAAGCCCCTTTTGTTTTCCCAGCCAATGACTTTGGGGAAATGTCCTTTTTGTGTGTATCCTTGTATTCTTCACTCTCTCTTGTGTTGCTCCAAGATCAGGGCTCCCTCCCTTCTCCTGCACCCATGATCTATTTCTCCCCTAAACCATGCCTCTTCACTTCCTGCTTTCCTTGATGTGGCCACTTCTCTCCCTCTAGTTGTGCAGTTAGTTATGTCAATCTTCAGGTCAATTTCTTGGGTATTCAGAATGATTTGATAATTGTCTAGTTGTGTTCGAAGGACAAGGCAAGCCTAGGGTCCCCTTACTATGCCTCCATCTTAGCTCTAGACAAAGACTTTACTACAGTCTCCTTAAAGGTACTGAAAGAGGTAAAAGAAGACATGGACAAAGGCAGGAAAATGATGTATGAGCAAAATAGAAATATCAATAAAGATATGGAAACATAAAAGGAACAAAATTTAATTCTGGAGTTGAAAAGTACAACTGAAATAAAGAAAATACAATAAAGCAATTTAAAAACAGATTTGAGCAGGGAGATGAAATAATTGGTGGACTTGAAGAAAGGACAATTGAAATTATCAAGTCTGAGGAACAGAAATTTAAAAAAAGATTGAAGAAAAAATAAATGCAGCTTTGAGGACTACAGGACATCATCAAGAAGATCCACATAAGCATTGTGGAGTCCCAAAAGGAGAAGAGAGAGATAAATAGAGATTTGAAAAAATAATGGCTACAAACTCTGAAATTTGAAGCATGATATAGATCTATAAATCCAAGAAGCTCAATGAACCCCAAGCAGGGTAAGTCAAAAAGACCCTCTCCGGGGAGGGGGGTGGGGGGATGGGTTAGCCTGGTGTTGGGTATTAAAGAGGGCACGTTCTGCGTGGGGCACTGGGGATTATGCACAAACAATGAATCCTGGAACACTATATTAAAAACTAATGATGTAATGTATGGTGATTAACATAAAAATAAAAATTTTAAAAAAGACCCTCTCTTAAACATGTTACAATCAAACTGTTGAAAGACAAAGATAAAAAGAGAATCTTCAAAGCAGTAAAAGAGGATTTATTCATAACATACATGAGACCCACAACAAAATTTCAACGTGTTTCTCACCATAAACCTGGAGGCCAGAAGGCCTGAGTTGAGATTTTCAAAGTGCTGAAAGAAGAAAACTGTCAACTGAGAATTCTATATAGCAAAACTCTTCATCAAAAAAAGAGGGAGAAATTAAGACATTCCCAGATAAACGAAAGTTGAGGGAGTTTCTTAGCACTAGGTCTCTCTGCAAGAAATACTAAAGGAAATCTTTCAGGTTGGAATGAAAGGGTGCTAGACAGGAAATCAAAGCCTTATGAATAAATTGAAATCTTCAGTAAAAGTAAATACATGGGTAATTATAAAAACTAGTATTATTGTAATTTTGGTTTGTAACTCCACTTTTTATTCTCCATGAGTTTTGAAAGACATACATAGAAAAATAATTGCTAGTCATGTTTTTGGGCACACACTATATAAATACATAATTTTTGACATCAATAACTAAAGAGGGTGAGGATGGAGCTGTATACAAGCAGAGTTTGTATGCTATTGAACTCAAACTAATATAATCAAATTAGAGTGTTATAGCTTTAGGATATTAAATGTAATGCCCATGATAACCACAAAGAAAATAGTTATGGAGCAGCTACCTGGCTCAGTTGGAAGAGCATGTGACTCTTGATCTCTGAGTCAGAAGTTTGAGCACCATGTTGGGTGTAGAGATTACTTAAACAAATAAATAGATAAACTTTATAAAAAAGAAAATAGGAAATTAGCTTGAATCACAGGATTTCAGAGTTGGAAGGGACGATGTGGCTTCCTCATCTCAGCGAATAATTAGCTTTGATGTTATTATAATTTTGGTGCTTCCAGTGAAAAGCTAGCTTAAGGAATCAATCTGCTGATACAGACTGTGTTCTAATGTGTTAACAGACACTATCATGTAAATATGATCACTAAAAGTTTTTATTAGTACAAAATAACTTTGAATTTTATCCTTTTTAAACCTCGGTGAAGAACATTTTCTCCAGGAAGGGGCGGAGCAATATGGCGGAGGAGTAGGAGACCTGGATTTCGTCTGGTCTCAGGAATTCAGCTGAATGGGTATCAAACCATTCTGAACACCTACAAACTCAACAGAAGACCGAAGAAGAGAGTAGCAACAACTCTCTGAACAGAGAAGCGACCACTTACTGGAAGGTAGGACGTGCGGAGAAGTGAATCCGAGGCGATATTCGGGAGGATAGACGGCAGGGGAGGGGGCCTCCATCGGCCACTTCTGGCAAGTGATAGAGCCGCGGAGCACAAAATCGGAACTTTTAGAAGTCAGCCCCGTGGAGGGACGTCGCTCCAGTGGCTAAGCGGGAGGTGGAACCCTCGCGGGACAGTGTGGTCTCAGGACCCTCAGGGTCACAGAAAGACCGGGGGTGCCTGAGTGCGGCAGAGCTCCCATGTATCAGAGCAGGGAAGCTGGCTGCAGAGACGGAGCTGAGGCATGGGCTCTCAGCTCGGGGTTGCTATACACTGTGATCTGCGGCCCAGTCGGGCCACTGCCCCTCCAGCAGGGACCCAACAACTGGCAGATCCGGGGAGACTCCCCTTCCTCCCCCGGGAGGAGCGGCATGGGAGTGCACCGTGGGGATCTGCTGGGTTTGGAGACTCCACACGGGGTCGGGTGCCAGAGATAGAAACGCTCGGTCACAGGCCGGGTGAGCACGGAGTGCGGCCGGACACCGGGGACACGGGAGTGACTGGCTGCTTTTCTCTGGGGGCGCACTGAGGAGCAGAGCCCCGAGTTCTTGCCTCCTCTGGGGAGGAGATTGGGAGGCCGCCATTTTCACTGTCGTCCTCCAAAGCCCTACGGAAAGCTTGCAGGGAACACAAGCTCCTGAGAGCAAACCCACGCACCTTGCTTAGCTGGGACCGACAAGGGTGGGGCAATTCCGCCTCCGGCAAAGACATTTGGGAACCACGGCAATAGGCCCCTCCCCCAGAAGAACAGCACGAACAGCCGACAAGCCAAGACCAAGTTTACCGATCAAGGAGAACGGGAGAACTCCAGCGCTAGGGGAATACTGCACACAGAACTCATGGCTTTTTTTTACCATGATTCATTAGTTTTTCAAAGTTAATTTTTTTAAGTGTTTTTTTAATTTCTCTTTTTCCCTTTTTCAACCAACATCTTATCAATCCCTTTTTTTAAAAAAGCATTTTTTATTTTTCATTTTTAGAGTCATATTTTGTCCCTTCATACTAGTTACCCTTACTTTTGGCATATATATATAAGTTGTTCTCTCTTTAAAATTTTGAGATACAGTTTCTTCTAACAGATCAAAATATACCCTAAATCACTAGTGTATGGCATTGTTCTAGTCTCCTGCCTGATCACATTCTCTCCCTTCTTTTTTTTAATCTTCTTTCTTTTTTCAAACAACTTCTTATCGTATCAATTCCTTTTATAAAATCTTTTATAATTTTCATCTTTACATTCATCTTCCATCCCTTCATTGTATCAACCCTTATTTTGTACATATATAAGTCTTTCTTCCTTTAAAATTTTAGGAGGCACTTTTTTCTAAAAGACCAAAATACACCCAAAATCTAGTGTGTGGCACTGATCTATGCACTAGCCTGATCATATTTGATCATATTTGGGTTTTTTTGTATTGTTCTGTTTTTCTTTTTAATCTTTTTCTTTTTTTTTTCTTTCTTTCTTTTCTCTTTCTTTTTTCATTCTTTCCCTTTCTTTTCCCCTGGTTTCAGGTCTTTTCTGATTTGTATAGAGTATATTTGCTGGCGACGTTGTTAACCTGTTAGCATTTTGTTCTTTCATTCATCTATTCTCCTCTGGACAAAATGACAAGACGAAAAAAATCACCTCAACAAAAAGAACAAGAGGTAGTACCGTCACCAGGGACCTACTCAATACGGACAGTAGTACGGTCGGACCTAGAGTTCAGAATCATGACTTTAAGGATACTAGCTGGGCTTGAAAAAAGCGTGGAAGTTATTAGAGAAACCCTTTCTGGAGAAATAAAAGAACCAAAATCTAACCAAGTCGAAATCAAAAAGGCTATTAATGAGGTGCAATCAAAAATGGGGGCACTAACTGCTAGGATAAATGAGGCAGAAGAGAGAATCAGCGATATAGAAGACCAAATGATGGAAAATAAAGAGGCTGAGAAAAAGAGAGAGAAACAACTACAGAATCACGAGGGCAGAATTGGAGAGATAAGCGAACGGTAAGATGAAACAACATTAGAATAATTGGGATCCCAGAAGAAGAAGAAAGAGAGAGTGGGGCAGAAGGTATATTGGAGCAAATAATAGCAGAGAACTTCCCTAATGTGAGGAAGGAAACAGGCATCAAAATCCAGGAGGCACACAGAACCCCTCTCAAAATCAATAAAAATAGGTCAACACCCCGACATCTAATAGTAAAACTTACGAGTCTCAGAGACAAAGAGAAAATCCTGAAAGCAGCTCGGGAGAAGAGATATGTAACCTACAATGGTAGAAACATTAGATTGGCAACAGACCTATCCACAGAGACCTGGCAGGCCAGAAAGGACTGGCAAGATATCTTCAGAGCACTAAACGAGAAAAATACGCAGCCAAGAATACTATATCCAGCTAGGCTATCACTGAAAATAGAAGGAGAGATAAAAAGCTTCCAGAACAAACAAAAACTAAAGGAATTTGCAAACACGAAACCAGCCCTCCAAGAAATATTGAGAGGGGTCCTCTAAGCAAAGAGAGAACCTAAAAGCAGCAAAGAGCAGAAACGAACACAGACAACAGACAGTTAACAGTCACCTTACAGGTAATACAATGGCACTAAATTCATACCTTTCAATAGTTACCCTGAATGTAAATGGGCTCAATGCCCCAATCAAAAGACACAGGCTATCAGATTGGATTAAAAAACAAGACCCATCAATATGCTGTCTGCAAGAGACTCATTTTAGACGCAAAGACACCCCCAGATTGAAAGTGAGGGGGTGGAAAACCATTTACCATGCTAATGGACACCAAAAGAAAGCTGGGGTGGCAATCCTTATATTAGAC
>NW_027399473.1:0-7711 GCF_003265705.2 Callorhinus ursinus | reverse complement strand
CAGACACCCTTTTATGGCATTTTCTCCACCTTTTAAAAAATTAAAACGTTCAATTCTGTTAAGGTTAAATCTCAGGTTTGTTTTTGCTAAATCATCTCTTTACTGCCTTGACTTTGCAAACAGCAGAGATTTTATTTTTGTCTTTAGAACTTTTGTGAGGCTTTCTCTGGCTCCGTTGCATTTTTTAAAAAGCAAAATGAATCGTTCGCATATTCCACATTCATTATTTGCTCTCCTGCAGCTTTTCTAAATGATGTAGGTACTTGGATGCTTCTGTCATGAGCACGGAATGCATTTGAAATGCACTGTTAAAAATACGCTTTCATCTCCCTTCAGATCATAAAATGAGTTTTCTTCTCTGGTTCTCTGCAGACCTGAGAAATACTCCTCATTTCACTCAAGGAGCGTCCTTTGGGACCGAGGAAGTGAAGATCCTGAGTTGACTGCAAAAATTTTGGTGGCTGGATTTATAAACCCTAACTGGTTTGCCATTGAGATTAGGGTTTAATTGTTTTGATTGTTCTTGTCAGCTAACTCACCTGGGCATTTCTATCAATGAATGACTCAAACATCATATCTATTTGGATCATGAAATATTGTGAAAATCTGGTGCAGTTGTTTCAGAAAAAAAAAATCACGATTTGTTTCTGATATAAATTGGCTGGTTAGGGCTTTTATTTATGTAATAAGCCATGGGTCTCATCATAATACTTGAAAATAGGATTGGTTTAGCAGTCAGTCAGGAAGTTAGAGGCATATATCTCAAATTTTAACTCCTAATATAACAACAGATCCTGTCTTTATTTTAAAATTTGATATTTTGTTTATTGCAGATTGTTTTTGCATTAGTTTTTTATTTTTAAAATACTGCATTAAAATCGTATTTATCTTTATTACTGAGATTTGGGGGCACCCCCCAAATTTTCGTGCCCAAGGCCAGTGCAGACCTGCCTCAACTTAGCCCCAGCCCTGATTTTACTTCAAGATCAAGGAAGTGGTGAACCTGGGGGTCCCCATCCAAGGACAGGAACCTGAGGAAACCTCGACCTTTCCCTCATCAGAGATCAGAGATCAGAGATGGTGTGAATTTGGGTCTTCCCTGGAGGAAAGGAAAATTTAAAGTCTGAAGTGGGTCCCAGACTCTTGGCTCTCCTCCATCTTCCCAATGCCCAGGAAGGAGCTCTTGCCTCAACGTCCTGACCCCCAGCCTCCCCGCCGAAGTGCCTTCCTTTTACTGCTCACTCTTGGGTTCTCGGGACCAGAGACGAGGCCAGCATCACACCTCCAGCATCATCTCAAGTGAGAACAAGGGAGTGCCAGAACATCCCTTAGGGGACGTTCTCTCAGATGAAACCTCAAAGCGCCAGGATCCCCACATTATTATTGTGTACACATCAGCATTCCCATAGGGCCTGGGGAGAAGAGCCAGGATTTCCAAGCAAGAGTTACAATTCCTCTGTGACCCGCGCAGCCCTCCCCAGCCCTGCGCGGAGACGGACATAAAAGTCAGCTTTGGAACACCCAGTGTTCTCAAGTGTCTGCTCCAGCTACGGAAATTAACAACCAAAAGTCTTGGATATTTGGCCTCGAAAATGCCAACTATTTAGAAACTGGAAATATCTACTTGAGTCAGTGGTGTTTTCCCCTGGTTTTTTTATACAGATGACTGAAGCCCCCCCTCTGCCTCGTATGTGTTTGGGACTGGTTATTATACTGGCAAAATATTGTTTTAATCACCCCCACAGACATTACCCTGTTTTCATAATAACTGCAGGGAGCAAATGCACCACGGCCCCCTGGGGGTCTTGCATGCATCGGCACGGGCCTCCTGGGCAAGGCTGGAGCTATGGCTCATCTGAGTTTTGGCAGAATGTCTTATGACCCTCCTGGAACGCCGGAGGATGGCAGGTTGTGAGGAGGTGCCCCTGGCCTCTCCCCTACCCTCCTCACTCTCTCCCTGGGAGGCGGTCATGGGACAGTTTCTCATCACCAACCGGGTGAGTTCAGAGGCTCTCTGTCTCACCCCTCAGGATATAGCTGCAGACCATAAAACTGCTTAGCTGCAGTCGGAATTGGCTTCCTGGCAGCAGAGCATCCTGTCCCTCGCTGCAGCCATCTAGGTGTCACCCTGCATCCTAAAGGCAATGCTTTCCCCTTGGAGACAAGCATGGAAACCCAACTCAAACAGGCACAAGCAAAAAAGGACACTTATTGACCTACCTAACTAGGGACTGTCTAAGTCAGTGATTCTTAATGGAGGTAATTTTACGTACACGCCCCCCGGGCTATTTGGCAACGTCTGGAGACCTTTGGGGTGGTCATTAGGGGGCAGGGGAGGGGTGGGGGAGAATGTGCAGCATGCTATCTAGTGGGTAGAGGCCAAGGATGTTCTCAAATGTCCTACAATGTACAGGACAGTCCCCCAAACAAAGGAAGATCCAATCCGGAACTGTAAAATCATTCCGAGGTTGAGAAAATCTGCTCCAGGCATAATGGCTTCAGGCATGGCTGGATCCAGGAGTGCTAATAATGTCTACAAGGCCCCATTTCTCTCCAATTCTTGGCTGCTTTCCTCTGCATTGACCTCACACACAAACAGGACCTTTCTGTTCTGTGGCCTGGCTCACAGCCTCACAGAAACAAGTCCTGAGAAAAGAGAGAGATTCTTTCCAGTAAATCAAACCGAGTCTGGCATTGAGTTCCATTTGCCACCCAGGAACCACTTTGACCTAAGAGAGTGTGGGTGGGGGCGGAGAGGGAGAACTTTGTGACTGTCGAGGCCTGGGGCACGAGGCCAAATCTAAAAACTGGAGGCTAGTGGATTGAAGAGGGGAGGAATCGTCTGCCCAAAATAAAATCAGAGCACAGTTGCCAGAAGGAGGAGGAGTGGATGCTGGGTGGACAAAAATCACAGATGCCCCCGCCACATGCTCATGAATGAAAGGGGTGGGAGCACGGGTTTGTCATGTTAGACATACACTATGGAGAAAGGGAGAGATGAAGCAGGAGCCGAGGAAAAAATGCAAAAGTGAGTCATCGTGCTTACCAGAAAGTGTGTACAACTGAGGGTTTGCAGGCATTTTCTTTTTTTTTTATTTGATCCGAAAAAGAATTATAAATATGGGCGACATGTAAATACCTTGCACACGTCAATGAGTACAAATGAACTTGTGTCTGAGAAAATATGTTTGCATAGTCTAACCCTTGACGCAGACAAAAGGGAATGTGGAAATATTGTCCCAAATGTCGGAACTGTAAAACATGTATTTCTCTCCAGATCCTGTTTCGGTCAAGAGATCAAGTTTTATTTACCTGTTTTTGAAGATTAAAGTATCGTGTCTAATTTCTTAACAAAGAGAAAGCAGGTGTATCTTAGGGTAATGATGATCAACATCTCCTTTTGATTCAAAGCTCTCTGTGACTCCTCCATCTGCCTGGGGCCGGGTGCATATGTTTTAATGCGCCTGCAAGAGCCTTTGATAAGCAGAGAACCGGTGGCAGCCAGCAGAGGCAACCTGCTGCAGCTGACGGAGATTTAAGGGAGAAGGTTAGGGCTCTTCATGAGCTGAAATAATGGGAAGGTCCTCCCGGTCTCTGGAGCATAGGGCTGGATGCAAAGCCCTCTGTCACCGAAGTAATAATGACATCCGTGTTCCCTCTCTGTTTATCCCACTTGATGCTTTGCGAAGTCTTCCCATGTCCCCATCTCCGGCCACTCTTATGCTTTATTAAGCTGCATGCACACTGGCCTCATTCCTGGTCCTTCAGTTCTCAGGCCTTGTTTCTTCCTCTGGGCCTTTGCCCTTGCTGTTCCCTCTGCCTGGCATACTGTTTCCTCGGATCTCGCGTGGCAGCCCCTTCTCATCCGTCAGGATTCAGACTGCCTGCCACCTCCTCAGAAAGGCCCTCCCAGACCACCCAAAATGAGACAGTGGCCCCAGCCCCCATTAGTATCCCATCCCCCATTCTGTTTCCAGTTCTGCATTTTTCACAATCTGAAATTTTCTGTGTATTTATCTGTTTAGCTGTATATTGTCTATCCTTATGAACTGGAACTTCATGAGAACAGATGGATCACATCTATTTTGTTCACTGCTCCGTCCTAGAAACCAGACAGGGTTATGTGCAAAGGTACATGATCAATACTTGCTAAATGAATGAACAGATCCATAAATAGACGATTGTATTGATAGTTTTCACATGGGGGATGTGTTGCTTCGCATTTGGTTTGTTCCATTTTTCTGGGTAATATGGATCTGACCAGGGGGTGATGGTGCCTAGACTCTGTGAAGAACCTTCACATACTCAGATTGGACAAAAAAAATACACAAATACCTCTTCTCTACCTCATTATTCTAGACCCTCAAGGATAAATCACTATGCTTCACCCATTTAAAATCGCCAACCACCCTCTGGAGTCAGCTGAATAATGCATACACGCCCCCATACACGTCCATGTCCTTATCCCCAGAACCTGTGAGTTTTTACCTTCCAGGGCAAAAGGGACTTTGCAGGTGTGATGAAGTGAAGGATCTTGAGATGGGAAAATTATTCTGATTATCTGCCAGGGCCCAAGGTAACCGCACAGGTCTTTAGAAGGTCCTTACAAGAGGGAGCCAGGAGGCTCAGAGTCTGAGAAAGTGTAACAGCAGAAGCAGGGATGGAGCAGATGCGCCCTGAAGATGGAGGGAGGAGCCACAAGCCAGGGAATGCAGGAACCCAAGGGATACTAGAAGCCAAAGGCAAGGAAATGGATTTTCCCCTTGAGCCCCGAGAAGGACCCAGCCTTGCTGAAACCTTGACTTTTAGCCCAGGGAAACTGACTGTATATTGTCTATCCTCATAGATAGACAATTCTGGCCTCCGGAACTGTAAGAGAAGAAAACCTGTGTTGTCTTAATCAGCCAAGTCTGTGATCATTTGTTACGGCAGCCCTAGGAAATGAACACACCGCCCTGCAAGCCTGGAGCTCCCTACCCCCGCGTGGGCATCTATTCCTGTTATAGATTTCTCTCTCCCCGTCACTTGACCGTGTGCCTTCTAGAATCACAGCCCCAGGATTGCTGATGTTCCATCCATCCCCATGGTGAGCAGCAGTCAAGCATGGGACGGAAGCACCAAGAATCTAAATTCGGTCTGCACAGGGTCAAGTCCCTGCCTGCCACTGACCAGCCAGGTGACCTTGGGCAAGTCACTTTACTCCCCAGCGACTCCATTTCATTATCTAGGCTGGGATAGTAATAGTAGTCTCTCTCATGGGCTTGGATAGAATTAAAGGAGTCTGGTACATAAAAGGCTTACAACAGTACTGGCATGTTGTGTGCACCCTAGATAATTTTGATTATTATTACTATTCATTCACCAAATGTCGACTGAACACTGTTTGAGGCACACGAGCTACAATTGTGAATGAGGCACAGTCCCTATCCTCACAGAGTTGACATCTGATTGGGGTAACAGACAGACATGACAATTACGGGCAAATATCTGTGCTATGAAGAGAATAAAATAGGGTGGTGTGATGCACAGTGAAGAAGGGATGGAGACCTCTGTAGAAGAGGTAATCCTGGAAGGCCTCGTGGAGGAGGTGTCTTTTCAGCTGAGCCCCAAAGGATGAGTAGGAGCTGGAAGTGCCCAGAACCAAGCAAGGAACATCTCAGATGGAGTCGGTGCAGCAAATGCAAAAGCCCTGAGTGGGTAAAGGACCTGAGTGTTCAAGAAAGAGCAAGGCCTGTGTGACCTGAGTAGAGTAAGTTTACAGAGGCAGGGAGAGACTGGAGTGAAGAATTTCAACACGTGATGGAAGCCATTGAAGGGATTTGAGCAGCGGAAAAACATGGTCCAATTTTCTCTCTTCCAAGGTCCCTCTGACTGTTGTGTGGGGCTAGAGTAGAAGGTGAGAAACTACTGGGGCAGCAAGGCAAAGGTGGCTGGTGCTGGGGAGAGGCAGGGAGATGGAGCCAAGGGACCCACGCAAGGTGCCTTCTGGAAGCAGATCCATGAAGACAGCTGTGCTTATGGGCTGGTGGTGGGGAGAGAACGAGTCGAGGGAAACCCAAGGCATTTGCCTGAGCCACTGGGCGTCTGATGCTTGACCAGTGCAGACGTCTGGGGAGGAGCAGATGGACCCACTCTCAGAGACCCATTCCCAGGGAAACGCTCCCAGAAAGCCTGAGCCCCGCCTGTGTGTGTACAGGGAAGGGGAAGGGTTCTTCGTCGGGGTGGGGGGGGGGCAGTGATTAGAAAGGAGTACCGGGCTGTGACTGTAGACGATTTACCCAGAAGGAGCATGGCTCCCTCTCCTCGATGATGGAATGCCTACAGTGCATCCATCAACGGAGGACCCGGGGACCATGGATCTGTCAGGACTCATCACTCGGGCAGCCTAACCTGATTGTGCAGGGCCAGGCGGTTCTCTTAAATATGCCCACCAGATGTCCCAGGGACAGCCTCCCCCAGTTTAATGCTTACTGAATAACATTTGAAAAGAAGGAAAGCCCATGGGGGACAAAACAGACACCCCCATCACCTTATTTCCAATCTCACTCTGGTTTTGGCAGAGCATCTCGATAAGGGACATCATTGGCATTTTGTGCAAGGCAATTCATTACAAGGTACTGTCCCAGGCATTGAAGGACATCTATCTTTACCCCAATCATTGTGACAACCGAAAACTCATTTCCAGGCACTGGGTTTGCATGCAAATCTAACTCTTAAAATGCTTCAGAACCTCAGTGGGGGAAGCATCCCTCCCTTGCGCACCACTGCCTGGGCAAAACTCTTTACAAGCATGCCAAACTGGTTAGTTCTGAGCTCTGGTGCCTACATCACTGACCAGCCACATCTCCAAAGTGGACACTAGTTGGATGAGCATCCAACCCTGCAAAAATAGACAGTTATGACAAAATGAGAGAGAATAGAAAAAAAGGACCTTGGCATTGAGCCGTCCAGATGGTGGGCATTTACAGAGCAGGCATGGCAGGGACAGTGCCCAGTGTCAGGTCCAAGGAAAAATAAAGACACCATCCCACAGAGCGAAGAGCTCACAGTGGGTCCAGGAGATAAACAGAATTGTTACACGTGGTGGCAAAAGCAATGAGAGAGAACATCCTTATGCAAGATGAGTTTTTAAATGCAGGTACTGAGTGATGTGGGCTCGATTTATCACATCTTGCAGAGTATTTTTATGTTGGAATAGAAAGAGACTGGATGGAATGGATGGGATACAAGGAATGGAATGGAATGGAATGGAATAGACCGGAGTATATCCCAGTTGCTAAAAGTTAAATATTGTGTTTCCATTCACATAAAGGGGTATATTGTCTAGTGATATAAAATGTATCTCTTAATTTGGGTCATGTTCAAAAAAGCTTGTGGCACATAGTGTATATAATATGGCATCCTGAATGATATTGTAGAACAGAAAGAAGACATTAGTGAAATCTGAATAAAGTGCAGAATTTCGTGAATAGTAAAGTGCTAGTGTGGACTGCAGAGGAAGCTACTGTTGCAACATGGGCTAGAAACAGACATGAAAACATATCGTGGATGGAGGACTTGCCATCAGAAATTTGGAATAATTTACAGGTGGAGAGCAGCTACACATTCCACAAACGTGTCCTGGTGTCCATCAGTTTAGGTAATTCCCCAACAACCCTGGCAACCGTTCTTCTCGTTGCAAAGATCAGGAAGATGGAGACTTAGCACGGCC
>NW_027399472.1:0-7712 GCF_003265705.2 Callorhinus ursinus | reverse complement strand
AGAAAAATGCTGTAAAAATATTTTTCCCTTGAATAAAAAGTAATCTGTGTCCATTTGGTCAGCTAAATAGACTACTGTTTCTATTTTTTCCCAAATTAAATGGAATCCATTTATTCGGAAGTTTAAGATGATAAATTTTATGCTAACATAAATAATTCACACATCTTCTAATGTTATTATAAGGCAATAACTCCCTTCATCTTCATGTCCTTGACATACTTAAAGCTGTATTAGAATTTCTGAATGAATGAATACAAGGTCACGTGTCTCCAGGGCATACACGATATGAATAAGTGAAATGATAGTAGATGTGCTTATGGTCTCATAATTGATTATAAGATAAAAAGTTAAATATTTAATGTGATATATTTAATGAATTAAAAACAAATCAGAAGAACTTCTGGTTTCAACTCTGAGACATAAAGAACTTGGAGTAGTCACTCTCATTTTAACAACAAGAAAAAAGCTGAATGAATGGAAAATCAACAACTTTCCTTAGATACAGATGAGAATTGAGGTCACAGGGAAAATCACTAGCCCCAAATCCTGAGACACAGACAAATACAGAAAATGACAGTCGAGATCAGCTTACTTGAAGCAAAAACTACTGGAGCTATTAATTGTTAGGATCACTTAAATTGTCATTTTGATGAATTTCTGGAGGCTAAGTGTAGACAAAACTCAAAGAGGCCCAGTCTTGGGAGGTTTTCCACATTACAGTGGGTTTCCCAGCCAAGTTCTTATGGTGAAGATCAGAAAAAAACCCTCTGTGTTGCAGGCAGAAGCAGGTGGAAAGTAGCCATGTTGAAATACACAAATATTATTTTTTATTACGAGAGAATCTTTCTTTCTCTCTCATGTAACAGGAAGAAAAATGAAGCTAAGAAATATTTTGGTAGGTTACATCCCAGAGACTCAGGTTTCCTAAAATCTGAGATTTAATCATGAGATTATTGAATATTTCCTATCCCCAAGATGTCAGTACAACATTAACAGGGCCCCAGGATAAAAATAGTGAATTACAACTAAGAGAACTTCAAGATACATAGCTTCTATTTAAGAAGGAGTTCTTTCAGAAACCCAAAGATGACAAGAGAGAAAAAGGAAACTCTACAAGGAAGGAAGAGTAAACTGAGGCCTCTGGTAACTCCACCTATAGAACACATTAATCACTGGCCAGATTAATATAAAATATCACAGTAAAAATTGATTTATTTCAGTTTCTATTCCCCAATACATCATTTCTAGTTTTTAACAAAAAATTATAAGGGACTCTGAAAGTCAAGAAAAAAGACAGTTTGAAGAGACAAAGGAAAAAATACATGAGACTCAGATATGACACCAATATTGGAATTATCAGGCAAGAAATTTAAAATAGCTAGGCAAGTCAATGGATTCATGATAATCTTTTTAACAAATGGTAATAGAATAATTGGGCATACAGAGGCAAAAAGAAAAAATAATAATGAAGTCAGAGACCTTATATCTTTCACAAAAATTAACTCAAAATAGAACATAGATCTAAATGCAACTTAAATTAAAAACACCTGCCCTCCAAAGGACACTGTTAAGAAAATGAAAAAGCAAGACACAGACTGGGAGAAAATATTTTCAGGACACATGATCTGATAAATTACTTGTATCTAAAATTTATAGAGAACACAAACTCAATAATGAGAAAGAAATCCATTGTTGAAATGGGCAAATTTTCTGAACACACACCTTATCAAGGAAGATATGCAGGTGAAAAATAAGCATATGAAAAGATATCCCATGTTGTATGTATGCCATTAAGGAATTATAAACCAAAACAA
This sequence comes from Callorhinus ursinus, assembly GCF_003265705.2. Classification (NCBI taxonomy): domain Eukaryota; kingdom Metazoa; phylum Chordata; class Mammalia; order Carnivora; family Otariidae; genus Callorhinus; species Callorhinus ursinus. The sequence goes on along the minus strand of NW_027399472.1, from coordinate 5,898 downwards.
TAACGAAATATCACTACACACCTATTAGAATAACTAATATATAAACAAAACAAAACTGACAATACCAAATGCTGGTGAGGATATGGAGCAACAAGAACTCTCATTCATTGCTGGTGGGAATGAAAGTGGTACAACTAATTTGAAAATTCAGCAGTTTCTTTCAAAGATAAACATAACCATAGATTTAGCAATTACATTCATAGATATTTATTTGAAACATGTTTACACAAAACCTGCACACAAATGTTTATAGCAACTTTATTCATAATCACCCAAATTTGGAAGCAATCTAAATGTCTTTCAAAGGTTAATGGGTAAACAATCTATAGTACATCCATACAATGGGATATTACTCAGGGATAAAAAGAAATGAGCTATCAGACCACAAAAAGACATGGAAGAATGTTAAATGCATCTTGATTTGTGAAAGAAGCCAGTCTGAAGGGGCGCCTGGGTGGCTCAGTCATTAAGTGTCTGCCTTCGGCTCAGGTCATGATCCCAGGGTCCTGGGATCGAGTCCCTCAGCGGGAAGCCTGCTTCTCCCTCTCCCACTCCCCCTGCTTGTGTTCCTGCTCTCACTGTCTCTCTCTGTCAAATAAATAAATAAAATCTTAAAAAAAAAAAGCCAGTCTGGAAAGGTTAAATACTATATGATCCCAACTATGTGGTATTCTGAAAAAAGGTGAAACTGTAGCGATAATAAAAATATCAGTGGTTTCCAAAAGTTTGTAGGAAAGAGAGGAGGGATGAATAGGTGAAGCACTAGAGATTTTTAGGGTGGCAAAACTATCATGTATGATACTATAATGGTGGATTCATGATAATATGCATTTATCAAAATTCATTGAACTATACAACACAATGAGTGAGTATTAATGTAGTCTATAAATTTTGTTAATAATTGTTTTTCATTGTATTGGTTCCTTACTTGAAACCAATCCACCACACTAATGAAAGATGTTAGTAATAGGGGAAACTGTGTAGGGGGGTTGGGACATTGATATGGGAAATCTGTATTATCTGCTCGACCTTTCTGTAAGTCTAAAACTATTTAAAAAATAAAGCCTAGGAATGCTTGGGTGGCTCAGTTGGTTAAGCATTTGCCTTTGGCTCAGGTCATGATCTCTGGACCCTGGGATCTAGCCCCACATCGGCTCCCTGCTTAGCAGGGAATCTGCTTCTCCTTCTCCCTCTACTCCCTCCTCCCCCTCCCATTCATGCTCTTTCTCAAATAAAGAAATAAAATCTTTAAAAACAATATAGCCTATTAATTAAAAATATAAATTACATAATAGTGTATATAGAAGACCCCGAAGATTTGACCAAAAAATTGTTAGAGCTAACATATGAATTAAGTAAAGTCACAGGATACAAAATTATACAAAAATCGGTTGCTTTCCTCTACACTAAAAATAAGCTATCAGAAAGAGAAATTAAAAAACAAATCCCATTTACAAAAAGAGTAAAATACTTAGAAATAAATTTAACCAAGAAGGTAAAAGACCTGTACTCTGAAAACTGTAAGACATTGATGAAAAAAATTGAAGATGACACAAAAAAATGGAAAAATATACCATGCGCATGGACTGGAATAATTAATATTGTTAAAATTTCCATATTACCCAAAGCAATATACAGATTCAACGCAATCCCCATCAACATACCAGTGACATTGTTTACAGAACATTTTTCAAAGAATCCTAAGGTTTGTGTGGAAACACAAAAGACCCTTAATAACCAAAGAAATCTTGATAAATAGAAAAAACCTAGAGATATCACACTCCCTGATTTCAAACTATGCTACAAAGCTATAATAATCAAAACAGTATGGTACTGAAATGAAATCAGACATACAAATCAGGGAATAGCATAGAGAGCCCAGAATTAGACCCATGCATATATGGTCAGTTAATCTATGAAAAAGGATACAAGAATATGCAATAGGAAAAGACAATCTCTTCAATAAATGGAAAAACTGGACAGCTGCATACAAAAGAATGAAACTGGACCACTACTTTATACCATATACAAAAATAAATTCAAATGGATTAAAGACTTGAAAGGAAGACCTGAAACCATAAAACTACTGGAAGAAAACATAGGCAACATAGGCAGTAAGCTCTTTGACATCAGTGTTAGCAACATTTTGGGGGACTAGTCTCTTCAAGCAAGGTTAACAAAAGCTAAAATAGACAAATGGGATTATGTCAAACTAAAATTCTTTTGCACAGTGAAGGAAACCATCAGCAAAATAAAAGGGTAACTTATTAAATGGGAGAAGATATTTACAAATCATACATCTGATAAAGCGTTAATACCCAAAATACATACAGAACTTATGCAACTTAATATAAAAAAATTGAAAATGGGCAGAGGACATAAATAGATGTTTTTCCAAAGAAGATATGCAAATGGCCAACAGGCGCATGAAAAGATGTTCAATGTCACTAATCATCAGGGAAATGCAAATCAACTCAATGAGATATCACCTCACACTTATTTGACTGGCCTATTATTTGAAGGACAAAATAACAAGTGTTAGTGAAGAAGTTATTGATCAAAGAAAACCCTTGTACACTGTTAGCTGGAATGTAAATTGGTGCATTCACTAATGAAAACAGTATGGCAGTTCCTCAAAAAATTTAATTTTAAAATAGAGCTAACATATAATCCAGCAATTCCACTTCTGAGTATCCACCTGAAAAAAATGAAAATACTATTTGAAGAGATATATGCATCCCTATGTTCATTGCAGTGATATTTACAATAGCCAAGATATGAAAGCAACCTAAGTGTTCATTGACAGATGAATGAGTAAAGAAAATGTGATATACATATGAATATTACCTCAGCCATAAAAAGAATGAAATCTTGCCATTTGACACAACATGGTTGGAGCTTGAAGGTATTATGCTAAGTGAAATAAATCAGACAGAGAAAGACAAAAACCATATGATTTCACTTACATGTAGAGTCTAAAAACCAAAACAAATGAACAAACAAGACAAACAGAAAGAAACTCAGAGGAAACAGAAGTGGGTTGGGGTGGATGAAATAGGTGAAGGAAATTAAGAGGTACAGCTTCCAGTTATAAAATAAATAAGTCATGGGATTGTAAAATACAGCATAGGGTATAAAGTCAAGACTATTGTAATAATTCTGCATGGTAATAGATGGTAACTAGACTTACTGTGGGGAGCATTTTGTAATTATAAAAATATTAAATCACTATGATATATACCTGGAACTAATACATTGTATGTCAGTTATACTTCAGTAAATAAATATATATTTATTGTACATGCACTAACCAAGAAAGATGAATCAGAAATTTTCTTGCAATAAAATCACTGCCAACATCATTTTATTTTCATTCAAGAAAAATAAACAGCTATCAAATAAATTTAAATTTAAAATATACTGTGTGAAATAGCATAAAAATATAAGGTACATAGGGATGATTCTAAAAAGAGATATATAAGATGCAGAAAATAATGAAGTTTTGTTAAAATATATTTACTAAGTTCCAAGTAGACATATCTTCTTCATATATTGAAATATTCAACATCATAAAGGCATATACTCCATAATAATCTATATATTCAGTATAATCTAACAAAAATCATAAAATTTATAGGGAATATAAATAACCAAAATAACCATGAATAACAAATTTCCCCACAAAACTTCACGGCTTGCTATAAAACCATAGTAATTAGACAGTGTGTTATTAACCTAGGTTTAGATACATAGACCCATGGATCAGATTTGATAGCATAGAGACAGACACATACAGATAGGCCCTTAATATGACAAAGATAGTTTTACAGGGCACTGGAGAAAGGTTGAACTTGATAATTCATGTGAGACCATTTGTTATCCATGTTAAAAAAAATAAGATTAAACTCCTGTCTCATACTTTGTATAAACATCAATACTATTTACATTAAATACATAAATGTAAAAGCCAAAACTATAAAAAATTAGAAAACCATTTAAGGAATATTTATTACCTTGGCATAAAAAGTATTTTCTGGACAAAATACAAAAAAAAAAAATCACAAAGGGAAATATGGTAACTTAAAATCAGTAATTAAAGTCATGAATTTTTGTAATTCCCCTAAAAGCCTCAAAGATATGAAATACTGAGCCAAAAACTGGGAGAATATATTTTCTACATATAAGCCAAGTAAAGAGTTAGTGTTTAAAATACATTAGGTAAATTTATCAATTAATAAGAATAAAAAATAAACCTGAAAAAATAGATAAGAGGAATTGCAGAAAATGAGAATTTCGAATGAATGAATAAACAATGGAATAAACCTATGAAAAGATGTTAACTATCAATACTAACAGAAAAAACATAATTTAAAAACACATGAATAAGAGTGCCTGGGTGGCTTAGTCAGTTAAGTGTCTGCCTTTGGATCATGTCATGATCCCTGGGATCTCTCAAATAAACAAATAAAATCTTAAAAAAAAAAAAGAAAACCACATGAAGATACAACTTCACAACTAATTTCTTTTTTTTTTAATTTTTATTTATTTATTTGTCAGAGAGAGAGAGACAGCACAAGCAGGGGGAGCAGTAGAGGGAGAGGGAGAAGCAGGCTCCTCACTGAGCAAGGAGCCCAATGTGGGACTCAATCCCAGGATCCCGGGATCATGACCTGAGCCGAAGGCAGATGCTCAACGACTGAGCCACCCAGGCGTCCCCACAACTAATTTCTTGATTAGCCCATTGATCGTCACTTTGTTCAGCCTTTTTTTTTTTTTTTTTTTAATGTAGGCTCCTCGCCCAGGGTGGAGCCCAGTGCTGGGCTTGAACTTACAACCCTGAGATCAAGACTTGACCTGAGATCAAAAGTCGGATGATTAACTGACTGAGCCACCCAGATGCCCTGTCCACCTTTTTCTTGTTGAAAAGATAAGAGTGACAGCTTCCAAACTTTTTACAAGTCAGAGCTGAAACTGGAAGTTCTGTGGTTCTATTCTTTAAAATACTCTTAAGAAAAAGAAAAAAAAGCTGAGCCCATGAAAAAATATGTGTATACCATACACCTGATGAAAGACTTTTGCCTATAATATATACAGAACTCTCCAAGTCAGTGCTGAGAAATTAAGCAACTCAATTAAAAATGGGAAAAGATTTTTGCAGTTTCTTTTAATAGACACACCAAAGAAGATATATAGATGGCAAATAAGCACATGAAAATATGCTTGGCATTAGTTTTAGGAAAATGAAAATGAAAATAAAAATAAAATACAACTCTGCACCTGTTAGGATGGCAGAAACTTAAAAAAACAAAACAAAACCAAAAACAAAAAAAAAACTGTTCTTATGAGGTGTTGAAAAGGATGTGGAGGAACTGGAATTCTCACACTGTGCTAGTATGAATGTAAAACACTACATTTTAGAAAAGAGTTTTGAACTTTCCCAAAAAGTTAAAAATATGCTTGTCATATGATCTTACCTTTCCAATTCTATTACTTACCCAGTGGAAGTTTATGTACATACAAAGATGTGCACATAGCAGTTTTGTTAATAGTCCCATATTGGAAACAACCCAAATGTCCACAATTGTTGATGGGATTAACATTGTAATAGGTCCAGCAATAAAAACGAATGGATTATTGATAGATGCAATAACATGGATGAGCCCCAAAATAACTGTACTGAGTTGAAGAAGTCTGAAAATAAGAAAATATTCATGTCAAAAATTATCTAATTTTATACCTTATAAATGTAAAGTTTACTTTATGTCAATTTTACTTTCAAAATTTTTTTAAATCCAATTTCTTTGTTATTGTAATTGTGAAAAATGACTGAAATGGGAAAATCCTTAGAGAGTAGCTTATAAAACTAACTTAAGAAAAAATAGGCCAGTACCATACTGT
>NW_027399471.1:0-7716 GCF_003265705.2 Callorhinus ursinus | reverse complement strand
GTGCACCCCAATGTTTATAGCAGCAATGTCCACAATAGCCAAACTGTGGAAAGAGTCGAGATGTCCATCGACAGATGAATGGATAAAGAAGAGGTGGTATATATACACAGTGTAATATTATGCAGCCATCAAAAGGAATGAGATCTTGCCATTTGCAACAATGTGGATGGAACTGGAGGGTGTTATGCTGAGTGAAATAAGTCAATCAGAGAAAGACATGTATCATATGACCTCACTGATATGAGGAATTCTTAATCTCAGGAAACAAACTGAGGGTTGCTGGAGTGGTGGGGGTTGGGAGGGATCGGGTGGCTGGGTGATAGACATTGGGTAGGGTATGTGCTATGGTGAGCGCTGTGAATTGTGCAAAACCGTTGAATCACAGATCTGTACTTCTGAAACAAATAATGCAACATATGTTAAGAAAAAAGAAAAAGAAGAAGATAGCATGAGGGGAAGAATGAAGGGGAGTAAGTCGGAGGGGGAGACGAACTAAGAGAGATGATGGACTCTGAAAAACAAACTGAGGGTTCTAGAGGGGAGGGGGGTGGGGGGATGGGTTAGCCTGGTGATGGGTATTAAAGAGGGCACATTCTGCGTGGAGCACTGGGTGTTGTGCACAGGCAATGAATCATGGAACACTACATCAAAAACTAATGATGTAATGTATGGTGATTAACAGAGCAATAAAAATTTTTAAAAAAGGGCAAAAGAGTTCAAGGTCACTAGTGTTCAAATAAATGTGGAATAAATAGCAAAATTACATATAATTACAATGATAATAATAATTATTGTTGTTTTGCCTATCCAATAGCCAGAAAGCATTTTTTTTTAATAACCCCAAGCATTGCCAAAGATCTGGTGAGTGGAGGGTTTCATATTATCAATGGAAGGAATGTTGCTGGAATATTTCTGGAGGGAAATGTAAACGGAAGGTGCACACTCATGACATTTCTTCAAACTTACCCAAAAATAGTCATGGGTATGCATAAAGATTTAGCCGCAGGATATTCATCAGAATGCTATTTGTACTATCAAAAACATCAAGAACTTAATGACCCCAAACAAGAGACAGGGTAAAAAAATTATGACGCAAGACTCAATGTAATACAGCTATCACAAGTCCAGTCGTGATATTTAATGACATAGAAAAATGTTCCTGGTATATATATTTTTAAAGATTTTATTTATTTATTTGATAGAGACAGCGAGAGAGGGAACGCAAGCAGGGGGAGTAGGAGAGGGAGAAGCAGGCTTCCCGCGGAGCAGGGAGCCCGATGTGGGGCTCGATCCCAGGACCCTGGGATCATGACCTGAGCCGAAGGCAGACGCTCAACGACTGAGCCACCCAGGCGCACCCCCCACCCCGGTATATTTATAAATGAGCAAAGCAGGCATCCAAACTATCTTTATCGTGTGATGTGATATTGTGATTTATAATAAATATATATCGGCCTCCATCCCATTTCAGCCACGGGCGCCCTAAAATCCTTTGAATCTCCTCTGTGAAGGAAACAATAAAGATATCATTATTATGTAAATAAGATGACTTTTAATCATACTTAAGGCTAGGGGCTGGTTGCCAAATGAACCACCCAGTGAACTTGCAGTTCTGCCTCCCTGACCTCTGGGGAGCAGGATGGGGCTGGGGCTTGAATGGTGGCCATTGCCACTGGTTTCATCAGTCATGACTACATAACAAATCCTCCTTAAAAAACCACAGGACAGGATTCAGGGAGTTTCCAAGTTGGCGAACCAGAAAGCTTTCATGGCCACTGTGCTGGACCCCCAACTCCAGAAGGACAGAAGCTCCTTTATTCAGGACCTCTCCCCATGGATCTCTTCATTTGGCTATTGATTCATATCCCCTAATAACCTTCGCAATGAACTGGTAATGTAGTGAATAAACCAGTTTCCTGAGTTCTATGACCACTCGATCAAATTAATGGAACCCAAGGAGGGAGTCGGAGGAACTTTTGATTTATAGCCGAGGTCACAAGCATGGGTAGCAACTTGGACTTGTAATTGGCATTGGAAGCAGAGAGCAGTCTTGTGGGGCCAAGTCCTTAACCTGTGGGATCTGACATTAACTCCAGGCAGAGCAGTGTAAGAATTAGTTGAATTGTAGGACATGCAGCTGCTGTCGGAGATTAGTTTCTTGGTGTGTGTGTGAGGGGGAGGACCCACACATTGAAACTGCAGAGTCTTATGGATTCTATTTTTAAGGGAGAAAATATGCAACAGATAAAAGATTACAAAAACAATCTAAAATATGAATAGCAGTTCTCTCTCTCAGTGGAAGAATTGTATGTGATTTTCATTTTCTTACCTTTACTTACCTGTACTTCCTCCCTTTTCTGTAATAAGTATGTATTACACTGGCAATCAGGAGTAAAAAGAGCAAATATTATTTTTTAAAACAAAAGGGAGGAAGGGAGGGAGGGAGGAGGAAGAAGAGAAGAAGGGAAAGCAGCAAGGGGCAGGACCCTGGAAATTTCCAGAATGCCTTGCTGAGGTGAATAATGTCATAATGGATACATGTAAGCATCTGAGGTGCCTGGGGGAGGCAGCTGTTGGCTTCTTTGCCCAGCTTGGTCAGGGTGATAGGGACACACCAGTCATGGTTCTGCTCATGAATAGGTACTTAGACACACCTAGGGGCTGAGAACTTTCCAGGTCAACTCCCCAAAGCACTCCCCACCTACACACTTCCTGGTCTACCCTGCTTATCGTTACTTTTGATCTCCCTCACTTGCTCAACTTCTAATCTTCTCCCAAGGCATTTACCATAGTCTAACGTATTGCATAATTTATTCATTGATTTGCTATTTTTTGTTCATCATCCATCTCTCCCTGCTCAAATGTAAGCTCCATGAAGGTAGGGATACTTTTCTGTACATTCACGGATCCTAGGAACCCTAGAACGTGCTCAATAAATGTTTGTTGAATAAAGAGATGTGAGCTCTGGAAGGTGTTTTAAAGATTTACAACGGCTTGGAGATTTCGGAACAAAGCCACTCAGCACGTTGCCTTGGCTCCTTCCTGCATCACTTTGAGGCCAACATGCCCACTGAGAGATGCCAACTTACATGGGAGGGTAAGAGGTGGTATTCTTCACGAAGTTCCATGGCTCTGCAGGCTGTGGCGGAGCAAACCTCAGGGATCCAAGAGGAGGCCTGGCAAAAGGGACTCCCAGAAAGATGGCCACAGGCTGTGCAGATCCTTCTAAGCTGACGTACTTGCCCAGGACTTTGCCTTGCACGGTGTCCACCACAGGTGGTGAAGACGGGTGCCCTCCTGGACATCCAGAGGAAAGAGGACACATCAGCGGAAAGAGGTCTGACCTGGACTCATGGTGGGTCTTCCACCTTGAGCAGGTGACCTTGAATGAGTCACCTAAACCCTCAAGGCCTGGGTTTCTTCCATGTAAAGAGAGAAGGTTAACTGTCATTTCTTACACGGGGCTATCTAGAGGAGCAAATTGGAACTGGAGGTATAATAGCATCAAGTAAAAAAGAAATGCAAGAATGAGAGTTGCTGAGGGGAACAGCCATTTGGTTGCCACTCCTAGGAGCCTCCGGCAACAATTAGCCATTAGGTCCTAGGCGCTGAGCTGCATCCTGGCACGCAGGCATGAACAAGAGAGGCCATCCCTCCTCTGGGAATCCCTGAACAGTGGAGGGGACATGAGCCACCAACACACTTGACCCTACTCGGTGGGAAGAAAGGGGCCGGTGTCCTGAGAGAGGTACCAGTGAGATCCCCACAGGGGCTGGAAGAGGCAGGGAGGGAGGGGGGAGTGAACAGCAGGAGATAGATGGGGGGGGGGATACAGGTGTAAGGCAGAGCAGAGGCTAGGCTCTGAGAGCAAAATGCAAAGGCTGGCCTGAGGAAGAAGGAAGGGTCCATGTGAGCCGGAGGGAGTCAATGGGGAGCAGACAGCAGCCTGTATTTTGAGGGAGGTTCAGGCCTGGGGGGCCTCAGTGCAAGGCTAAGGTTTGGGGCTTTATTTAGTGGGTACATGAGCAGCAGTGAACAGTCGTGGAGTATGCAAGAGCGACACGCATCATCTCGCAGGGGATTCTTCTGGTGGCTCTGAGCAAGGCTGTCCAGAGGGGGAGAGAGACCGGGGGTCCAATTCCTACCTGTTCTGTCCTTGTGGGGCAGGCAGTTCCTCCCCACCAAGCTGCCCCTGTCTCCTTGCCCCTTCCACCCCAGTCCTGGTTCCACCTACTGTGGACCTGCCTGAGCTTGCGCGTGCAAGGGGGCACTCAGAACTCTCGACCATGGCCCTCCTCAAAGTCTTGCCTCGTCCTGCCTCAGAGGCCTCTGTGTCTATGTTTTCTTATCTGAAATGCTTTCTCGCCTGGCATCCTTCCACTTGCTCCCTTGTAGACATAGACAAAAGGTCAACTTCTCCCTCCAAGTGTGTGGCCAGAACAAGAAAGGGCAATCCAGATTTAGTCTTCGAGGAGAATATCCAATGCTAACCCGCAACAGAGATGAAGTGGACAGAAGCCCAATGGCCAAGGGTGAGCAAGGGTGTGGATGGGGTGAGAAGCATAACAGTTATGGTAACAGGAGCAGTCAGCACATGTCATATTACCTAAGTACCCACGTAATGTTTATTCTGTATTACATAAGTACACATGTAAGTTTTACATGCTGAGTACTTACTATGTGCCAGATGCACATTCTGGTTCACTTAAATTCATCTTCACTAGATGCCCATTTTACAGATGAGGAAGCTGAGGAAATGGAGGCAGCCAGCATGGACTTTCTAAAGTGGGAAATGGGATGGCCTTGCCATGGGGTAACCGGCAGTAAGGGAATAATCCCCTCCTCCTTCAGTTCTTACTCTGCCCTCACGTTCAGTCCCAGGTTTCCGACAGTGTCACTATCAGAACGAAGGTGAAATGCAGATGGGGCCTGGGCTCTCACGGTTCTGAGGGTCTCAGCCCTGGCTCTCCATTCAGGAGCCATAGACAGATTCCAGAGCATAATTTTCCAGTGGACCTTGGGCAAGTCCATTTCCCTGTCATTTCAGCACTCTCTGAGTCCGTTTGCCTGCCTATAAACTAGCACAGATGCATTCTGGGGCCCCGTGCTATACTCTTGTAGTAATCATGTGCTTTATTTTGTGTACGCTGATGCTTGACCTCTGGGGCCTTGCTGACCCTGGAGGGACTGCCCCTCTCAGAGTTAGCCAGTTCTAGCGATAGAAATCAACTTCCCTTCCAGCATGCAGAGCCTGTACCCCAATCACCTTCTTTATCAGGCCATCCCAGGCCAAGCCATTACCATGCTGCCCTAATCACTCCAGGGCCAGGTACCTAAAAACTGTGGGAAGTCGGGCACCTGGGTGGCTCAGTTGGTTGGGCGATTGCCTTTGGCTCAGGTCATGATCCTGGAGTCCCGGGATCGAGGCCCAAATCAGGCTCCCTGCTCGGCAGGGGGTCTGCTTCTCCCGCTGACCCTCTTCCCTCTCATGCTCTCTGTCTCTCATTCTCTCTCTCAAATAAATAAATAAAATCTTTAAAAAAAAAAAAAGAGTGACTTGTCTTTAAAAAAAAAAAACAACTGTGGGAAGTCTTTGTGCCACAGAACTTGCTGAAATTGGTTAGTATGCCAATCCAAAACCTGCTTATCCTGTCTCACCTCTTTCTTCCCCTGACAACCACGATAAGGGCTCTTGCCCGAAATTCCTCCCTCCTTCCTCTTCCTCTAACCCACCGTGAGCATCACCTCAGGGTGCAAGACGGTGAGGTGCATGCCTCCTCCTCCTGGGAACTAGGAGTGGCAAGTTATGGCCATTGGCTCCTGATCTGTTGGCCTCACCATATATCAAGTTTTCTATTAGTACACTACATCTTAAAACAACTCCTTTATTTATAAATCCTTTGTTTGCACTCTCCATACCAGGCACTCCTTAGAAACAACCTGTTTTATCCTCACAACAGCCCAATGACATAGCTACTGTCGTCGTTCTCATGCTAGAGTGGGGGAAACCAAGGCAAAGAAAACTAAAGCACGATGCCTAAGGACAGCCAGCTGGTAAGTGCTGAGCTGGGATTCAAACCTACACACTCTGGATCCACAGTGCATACAGGTCCCTAGCCTGCCATCCGAAGGTAGAGTGTTCCTATGAAACTTTTCCTAAGCAGAAATGGCACAAAGCAAAGAGTATCCTGGACTTTCTGCAGGTTGCATTAAGCCACTTTGCTTTTAGGAAAGACCTCCATTAGTCCCTGTTATGGTAGCCCAAAGAAATCCAAGGAGGATTTTCGTTTTTCCATTACTGTAGTAATGTCGGATTTCCCTAAAGGTGAAGAGGCCTGATGCAAATTGCAGAAAGCCTGGGATACTCCTATTAATATTCTGCTAAGCCCCTCTGCATGATTTGGCCATACACAGACGAATAATCAAGCAGAAAATAAACGCTCTCTGGAATCCCCAACCGGGGAGGCATGAGGTTAGCTCTTTGCCCTCCTGCACAGGGCACACGCAGCTGCAGTGTGGGAGTGTTCATGCTCCCCTGTGTCTCAGGTTGGCAGGTACTGTCTGGGCACCAAGCAGGTGAAGTCCAGAGGGTGCTGGCTGCTGCAGAACTGGACCTGCCATACCCTCCCCCTCCATGCATCTCCCCCACCACGTTCTCCCCCACCTCGCGCCCGGGGAAAGATTTCCAAACGCACCCCACTATTTTATTTCAGAAAGACTCACCCCAAGTCATGGAAGTGGCGAGGGAGGTCAGGACCAAAGCAAAGAGCCACATGGTAGGGGGATTGCAGCTCCAGGGCCTCAAGCTGTCTACACCACTTAAAGAGTCTGTTCAGGTCCCGCCCCATTTCTCCACTCCCACACCACAGCCCTATGGCTCTGGACCTTTGCAGGCCTCTAGGCCACGCCCACCCAGAGTTCACCCTCTTTCATGCAAACAAACTGGACTGAGTCTCCGATTACAGACAGCCACAGACTCGACCAGCAGCCTGTTACATAAGGGCTTCGCCCTTGCAGAACTCGAAACTTAGGAGCACTGTGAATTTCCCAAGGCAGGCAGGAACAGACAGATGGCTTTTTTATTTTATTTTTTTGTTATGTTAATCAACATATATTACATCATTAGCTTTTGATGTAGTGTTCCATGATTCATTGTTTGTGCATAACACCCAGTGCTCCATGCAGAATGTGCCCTCCTTAATACCCATCACCAGGCTAACCCATCCCCCCACCCTCCTCCCCTCTAGAACCCTCAGTTTGTTTTTCAGAGTCCATCATCTTTCTTAGTTCGTCTCCCCCTCCGACTTACTCCCCTTCATTCTTCCCCTCATGCTATCTTCTTCTTTTTCTTTTTTCTTAACATATGTTGCATTATTTGTTTCAGAAGTACAGATCTGTGATTCAACAGTTTTGCACAATTCACAGCGCTCACCATAGCACATACCCTCCCCAATGTCTATCACCCAGCCACCCACTCCCTCCCAAGCCCCACCACTCCAGTCACCCTCAGTTTGTTTCCTGAGATTAAGAATTCCTCATATCAGTGAGGTCATATGATACATGTCTTTCTCTGGTTGACTTATTTTGCTCAGCATAATACCCTCCAGTTCTATCCATGTCGTTGCAAATGGCAAGATCTCATTCCTTTTGATGGCTGCATAATATTCCAGTGTGTGTGTGTGTGTGTGTGTGTGTGTGTGTGTGTGTGTGTGTGTG
>NW_027399470.1:0-7718 GCF_003265705.2 Callorhinus ursinus | reverse complement strand
CCCCTTCTATTGTCCTACATTGTGTACTACAGTGTGTATTTTCTGTTCTAAATTGCAGGTTTATTCCCTTTGCACATTTTTCTAGAGGGATTTTCAATCAGTAAAATGTCTGACATCATAAAAAGCCCACTCTTTTCTTGTTTGGTTACACTGTTCTTTTCTGCTTTGTTAATTATTCTGGGCAGCATGGGCATGTGGCAGGGGCTGGAAGGCTGCCAGAACCAGGGAAGCTTTCTGCTCATCACAGTCTCTCAGGAATCCCCTGAGTTTATTAGATCTCCTTTACCACTCGTGTCCATTTCTTTCCTGCGTTTTATGAACCTCCTTTTTGTTTTTTTAAAGATTGTATTTATTTATCTGACAGAGAGAGACACAGCGAGAGAGGGAGCACAAACAGGTGGAATGGGAGAGGGAGAAGCAGGCTTCCCACCAAGCAGGGAGCCCAATGCGGGGCTGGAACCAAGGACCCTGGGCTCATGACCTGAGTCAAAGGCAGACGCTTGACGACTGAACCATCCAGACCACCAATAACTGACATTTAAAGAAAAACTTTAAAAAAAGAAAAAAAAAGTATTAAATAAATAAATGAGGCCCACAAAATTCAACACTTTTATGCTTTTTTTTTTCTTTCCTTGTAGGCAGCACCACCACATGGAAGCAGACAATGACACAGGAATTTCACAGTTTCTTCTTCTGGGATTATCAGAAGAACCAGAATTACAGCCCATCATATTTGGGCTTTTCCTCTGCATGTACCTAATCACTGTACTGGGGAACCTGCTCATCATCCTGGCCGTCAGCTCAGACTCCCATCTCCACACCCCCATGTACTTCTTCCTTGCCAGCCTGTCCTTTGCAGACATCTGCTTCACCTCCACCACCATCCCCAAGATGCTGTGGAACATCCAGACTCAGAGCCAGGTCATCACCTATGCCGGCTGCCTCACACAGATGTACTTTTTCTTAGTCTTTGGAGCCTGGGACGACGTTCTCCTCACTGTGATGGCCTATGACCGCTTCGTGGCCATCTGTCACCCCCTGCACTACACGGTCATCATGAACCCTCGGCTCTGTGGACTGCTGGTTCTGGTGTCCTGGGTCATCAGTGTTCTCAATTCCTTGTTACAGAGTTTAATGGTGTTGCGGCTGTCCTTCCGTACAAAGGTGGAAATCCCCCATTTTTTCTGTGAACTCAATCAAGTAGTTGGGCAGGCCTGTTCCGACACCTTCCTTAATGATATGGTTATGTATTTCGTAATTGTGCTGCTTGGTGTTGCTCCCCTGGCTGGGATTCTTTATTCCTACTCTAAGATTGTCTTCTCCGTATGTAGGATATCCTCAGCTCAGAGCAAGTATAAAGCATTTTCCACCTGTGCATCTCACCTCTCTGTTGTCTCCTTATTTTTTTGTACCAGCCTAGGAGTGTACCTTAGCTCTGCTGCTCCCCAGAGCTCCCACTCAAGTGCAGTAGCCTCAGTGATGTACACGGTGGTGACGCCCATGCTGAACCCCTTCATCTACAGCCTGAGGAACAGAGACATAAAGAGGGCTCTGAAAAGAATCACTGGGGTTCCAGTGATGTATGGGGCCATCGTCCTGCGGTTGAAGAGGTGCCCATGATTGCAGGGCTCAGAGTCTGAGAGCCTGGAACTGCCATTCTTAGATCAGGCTGTGGAACTAGAACCTGCTCCTTCCACATGTTTCCTGGAATTTTCATTTGTTTGAATAATTCCACTTCTCCATACATTTAAGTAACTCACTTTACTAAATTTTGGCTCTGGCTGATATACACACAGGTTCCCCTTTGTCCATTTGCATACAATCCCAAAATTTTCCCCAACCTTGGACACAAATGCCTGGAAATTTCTGTATCTTACATGGGGCAAGTTGGATTTCTTAAAAATAAATTTATTTCATAGACTTCTACCATGCCAAGTAAATTTTCCCTAGCTTTTCCAGAAGGATAGTGTTGAGTTGTGTTCTCCATTTGGAAGTAACTACACTTGGCCACTAAGCCCTTCACATCATTTTATTGTAGATGAAAATAGAAAAGCCCAGGGTTCACCTAGAGTCTGTATATCTTTTTACATCGCTTCATTCACTCCTCTTCCTGATGATGTGGACTCTAACGTTGTTCTGTTGAAGTCTCAGGTTGTGACAGGGATGCTTAGGCTCGGGAACCCTGGGCACTCCCCTGCACCCCTGTGCTTCTGGACATTCCCACAGATGCTTCTCTGACCAGAGCCTCTGCTGGGGCCACACTGGCCCTTGGGTTCTTACTGTGATTGCAAGGCACACCTCAGCAATGCCCATCAGGGAACTGTAACAAAACCAGGTTTATCCTCACTGGTCCTGGAGAGCACCTGGGATCCCAAAGCCATTCAGGGAGCTGTCAGAGAGGGAGAGTGGCATTGAGAGGGAGACAGAGCTCCCCTGAGGGATCTGCTTTTATTAGGGCCCATGGCCAGAGTGGTTAGGGGTTTGTGGGTTCACACTTTATTGGAGATTTTTATATGATTAGAATTTGGGTGCTCAATGGGAAAATCAGGGTCACTCTTGTGTCAGTATGGAGGTTACCCGGGGCTTTTTGAAGAGGTACTTCATAGCTGGGGCAGCCTGAGTGCTTATCTGGTAATTGTGTCCCTCACCTAATAGTGTGTTTACTCACCCTGACTACCTTAGAAATGCATGCCTCAGAGATCAAAAGCTTAATATCAGGTCATTACATTACAATCCAAATGCTTAATGTCAGGCAGTTACTCTGGAAACATGCTCCTCTGTTTCTGAACTGGTCTCCTGCTTTTATTCTGTGATGCAGCTCCCTGTCCAGGAAGCCTACCATAGCCACTGGCAAACACTGAGTAGCAAACATATACCTCCCAGTGCAGTCTACATGGAAAGACAAATTTGAACAAATAGATTGGCCAGGTATATTCTTCGTGTCAGGATAATCATAAATATGATGATGCAAAATTTCAAAAGTTTTATTACTATGCAAAATGTTTCTTTTTTATGATTTCCTTTGTTCTACTCAATTTGGGCCTTCTTTTTCTTTAGGAAAGAGTACTTTGAATATAAAATCAGTACCAGGGACTGATTTAGAGCAGGCATACCAAATGTGAATTACCTTAATTTAATTTCCTTTTTCCCATATCCCTAGAGACACTGCTTTCTTCCTAGTTAGGAGTGATACCTTCCATCCCTGTTCATTGTGAATCAGCTACACCAGTGCACTAGATCTTACCCTCAGCTATGGTCCACTAGACTTTTTCCTTCAAGTATATCCCTCAAGTATAATTATATGTAATAAACTGCACCTATTTAAAGTACAGAGCTTCGGGGCGCCTGGGTGGCTCAGTCGTTAAGCATCTGCCCTCAGCTCAGGTCATGATCCTGGGGTCCTGGGATTGAGCCCCACATCGGGCTCCCTGCTCAGCGGGGAGTCTGCTTCTCCCTCTCCCACTCTCCCTGCTTGTGTTCCCTCTCTCGCTGTGTCTCTCTCTGTCAAAATAAATAAATAAAATCTTAAAAAAAATAAAAGTACATATCTTCACATTTGTGGTGAGCCCAGCATACCCTAAAGAGTTGGCAGTTGAACCACTATGTTGCACACTGGAAACTTAAGAACTTTGTGTGTCAACCACACATTGAAAAAATTTTTAAATAGACTATACAGTTTGATGCATGGAGGAGGTGTGCAACATTTAGGAGGACATTCTGAATGATTCTGTTTCTATAAATTCCAGAAAGTGCACAATAATCTTTACTTTGTTCTGTAAGTTATTAAAATTTCATGCCCCTGACCCTCAGTTTTCTTTTTTTTTGAACTTTTTTTTTCATTTTTATTGTTATGTTAATCACCATACATTACATCATTGTTTTGGATGTAGTGTTCCATGATTCATTGTTTGTGCATAACACCCAGTGCTTCGTGCAGAACATGCCCTCTTTAGTACCCATCATCAGGCTAACCCATCCACCCACGCCCCCTCCCCTCTAGAAACCTGTTTGTTTTTCAGAGTCCAGTCATCTCTCATGGTTCGTCTCCCCCTCCGATTTCCCTCCCTTCATTCTTCCCCTCCTGCTATCTTCTTCTTCTTCTTCTTCTTCTTCTTCTTCTTCTTCTTCTTCTTCTTCTTCTTCTTCTTCTTCTTCTTCTTTTAACATATATTGCATTATTTCTTTCAAAGGTACAGATCTGTGATTCAACAGTCTTGCACAATTCACACCACTTCCCATAGCACATACCCTCCCCAATGTCTATCACCCAGCCACCCCATCCCTGCCACACCCCCACCACTCTAGCAACCCTCAGTTTGTTTCCTGAGATTAAGAATTCTTCATATCAGTGAGGTCATAGGATACATGTCTTTCTTTGATAGACTTATTTCACTCAGCATAACACCCTCCAGTTCCATCCACGTCGTTGCAAATGGCAAGATGTCATTCCTTTTGATGGCTGCATAATATTCCGTTGTGTATATATACCACTTCTTCTTTATCCATTCAACTGTCGATGGACATCTTGGTTCTTTTCACAGTTTGGCTATTGTGGACATTGCTGCTATAAACATTGGGGTGCACATACCTCTTCGGATCCCTACATTTTTATATTTGAGATAAATACCCAGTAGTGCAATTGCTGGAATGTATGGTAGCTCTATTTTCAACTGTTTGAGGAACCTCCATACTGTTTTCCAGAGGGGTTGCACCAGCTTGCATTCCCCCCAACAGTGTAGGAGGGTGCCCCTTTCTCCACATCCCCACCAGCATCTGTCGTTTCCTGACTTGTTAATTTTAGCCATTCTGGCTTGTGTGAGGTGGTATCTCATTGAGGTTTTGATTTGGATTTCCCTGATGCCAAGCGATGTTGAGCACTTTTTCATGTGTCTGTTGGCCATTTGGAAGTCTTCTTTGGAAAAATGTCCATTCATGTCTTCTGCTCATTTCTTGATTGGATTATTTTTTCTTTGGGTGTTGAGTTTGGTAAGTTTTTTATAGATTTTGGATACCAGCCCTTTATCTGATATGTCATTTGCAGATATTTTCTCCCATTCTGTCGGTTGTCTTTTGGTGTTGTGGACGGTTTCTTTTGCTGTGCAAAAGCTTTTTATCTTGATGAAATACCAATAGTTCATTTTTGCCCTAGCTTCCCTTGCCTTTGGCTATGTTTCTAGGAAGAAGTTGCTGCGGTTGAGGTGGAAGAGGTTGCTGCTTGTGTTCTCCTTTAGGATTTGGATGGACGCCTGTCTCACGTTTAGGTCTTTCAACCTAATTTGGAGTCTATTGTTGTGTGTGGTGTAAGGAAATGGTCCAGTTTCATTCTTCTGCATGTGGCTGTCCAATTTTCCCAACACCATTTGTTGAAGAGACTTTTTTCCATTGGACATTCTTTCCTGCTTTGTCAAAGAATAGTTGACCATAGAGCTGAGTTTCCATTTCTGGGCTCTCGATTCTGTTCCATTGATCTATGTGTCTGTTTTTGTGCCGGTACCATACTGTTTTGATGATGACAGCTTTGAAATAGCGTCGGAAGTCCGGAATTGTGATGCCGCCAGCTTTGCTTTTCTTTTTCAACATTCCTCTGGCTATTCGGGGTCTCTTCTGCTTCCATACAAATTTTAGATTATTTGTGCCATTTCTTTGAAAAAAGTGGTTGGTATTTTGACGGGGATTGCATTGAATGTGTAGATTGCTCTAGGTAGCGTTGATATCTTCACAATGTTTGTTCTTCCAATCCATGAGCATGGAACGTTTTTCCATTTCTTTGTGTCTTCCTCAATTACTTTCATGAGTATTTTATAGTTTTCTGAGTACAGATCCTTTGCCTCTTTGGTTAGATTTATTCCTAGGTATCTTATGGTTTTGGGGGCAATTGTAAATGGGATCGACTCCTTAATTTGTCTCTCTTCTGTCTTGTTGTTGGTGTATAGGAATGCCACTGATTTCTGTGCATTGATTTTATATCCTGCCAGTTTACTGAATTCTTCTATGAGCTCTAGCAGTTTTGGGGTGGAGTCTTTTGGGTTTTCCACATACAGTATCATATCATCTGCAAAGAGTGAGAGTTTGACTTCCTCTTTCCCAATTTGATGTCTTTGATTTCTTTTTGTTGTGTCATTGCTGTGGCTAGGACTTCTAATAATATGTTGAATAGCAGTGGTGATAGTGGACATCCCTGCCGTGTTCCTGACCTTAGGGGGAAAGCTCTCAGCTTGACCCTCAGTTTTCTTATTTCTGAAGATAACATGGGGATAATAAAATCAATTTCAGAGTGATATTGTAGCTAATAAACAAAGCTGTGGGCATATTTTGTAGATCCTAACAAAATGTTCAAAGGTGAGGCGTATGATATTTGTGTGTGCGTGTGTTTATTCACACTTTTCTTTGAAGTAAACCTGGGTGCTTGTGCACACACACAGAATCATTATTAGGTGATCTTTCCTGTCACAATAAACTTGACAGAAAATGGGAGAGGATAAGAAAGAAAAGAATGAATATTTAGATTAGCGTGAAAGTTAAACTATGTAAAAATTTGGACACAAAGATTTAAGATAGAACAAATCGTCTTAAGGATTCAGTTTTTCTACGATAGTACCTGCAAGTCAGCATGGCTCATGGCATGGGAGATCTTCTGTACCAGCTCGTGGGGCTGAACAACTCCAAAGTGACTTCAGACTCCTTTGTCTACTTGAAGTAGGGCACCAACACAGTATATCCTTATCCAAGAGAATGTAAATGAATAAAATCCAAGGCTGCTTTCACTTCCCTTGAACAAAGTGTTATTGGATAAATGTCTGGATTATTTTTTCATTGTGGTTGTAAGAAATAACCACGCTGCTCCCTTAAAACAAATCAATTTATTTTCTGATAGTACTGGAAGTCAGAAGACTGAAATAGGTCCCCCTGGGCTAACATCACTCTGTCTGCAGAGAAGACTTCATTGTGGAGGTCTGGGGAGAATATGTTTTCTTGCCTATTTCAGCTTTAGGGCCACCTGTACTCTCTGGTTTATGTCCCTTCCCTTTACCTTGAAAGCCAACAAAATAGCATCTCGAAATCTCTCTCTGACTCCAAGACTGCTGCCTCCCCCTTCCACAACTGCAGGACGCTTGTCATCTATTGAGCCCAGCTGGATAATCAGAATAACTTTATCCTGGGCCAGCTGACTAGCAATGTTAATACCATTTAAAACATTAATTCTCCCTTGCCATGACACAAGACATATCCAAAGATTCTGTAGATTAAGATGTGGAAATATTCGGGGGATATTATCCTGCCTACTAAAGTATTTTTCCTAGGTATATTTGATGTCAACTCAGAGGCCCTTCTTTGGAGAATCAAACACAATTGATCTCAACTCTAGATGAGTACTGAGTCTTTTCTCTCCAAACCACACAGGAAGAGGATCACATGGCTTATTTACTAAAATCACCCTAAAGCTGTAAATGGGAAAGTAAACTATCAACTAAAGAAATTCAGTATCATCTCAAAGTTAAGGTAAAGTCAAGGAGGTTAGAACTCTGGAAGGCAGGTAAATTCATGAGAAAGAGGATTAAAAAAAAATGGATTCACCTGACTTCTAATCTGGCCTCCCAGGAACAAAATATCAGCAGGAAAAGTTGCCTTTCTGTCCAGACCAGTTGTCCACTGGGAATGCAGTGCTCTGAAGTGGGAGTAACAATGGAAACAGTGCCTAATGAGCAGACACAGAGCTG
>NW_027399469.1:0-7731 GCF_003265705.2 Callorhinus ursinus | reverse complement strand
ATATGTATTTATTGCCATTTTATTACCTGATTTGTGGTTGTTTCTGAAGAGATCCTCTGATCTTTTGTTGTCTTTCTCTCTTTCGTGTTTTGCTGATTTTCCTTAATGATGTGTTTGGATTCCTTTCACTTTATTCTTTGCCTATTTATTAGTGGTTTTTGATTTGAGGTTGCCGCTAAGTTTGTATATAAACTCTTCTCTATATACCAATATATATTAAGTTGATGGTCCCAAATTTTCCTTTATCACTCTATTTTGCCGATTTAATTACATATGTCTTGGCGTGGGTCTGTTTCTTTTGATTTTAATGGGAGTTCCCTGTGCCCCGTGGATATGGATGACTGCCTCCTTCCCCAGGTTAGGGAAGTTCTCAGCTAGGATTTCTTCAAAGAAATGTTCTGCCTCCTTTTCTCTCGCTTTTTCTTCTGCGACTCCTATAATGTGAATGTCATTACATTTGATAGAGTCCCTGAGGTCCCCAAGTCTATTCTTGTTTTGCGTAATTCCTTTTTATCTCTATTGTTCAGCTTGATTGCTTTCCATTACTCTGTCTTCTAGGTCACCCATTCATTCCTCTGCTTCGTCCATCCTGCTGTTCACTCCATGAAACCTGTTTCTCATTTCGCTTACTGAGCCCTTTATCTCTGCTATGTTACTCCTTATCTCTCTGTTAGTCCTTATCATGTGTCTCACTCATGTCTTCCACTCTTTTCCTAAGTTCATTGAGTATCCTTACTGATCGTTGCTTTAAATTCTCTATCAGGCCTTTACTTACATCTGTTTGGCTTAGATCTCTGGCCGTGGCCTCGTCCCTTCTTTCATATGGGATAAATTCTCTGTCTCCTCGTTTTGTCTGCCTCTCTGTGTCTGTTCCTGCGTGTTACAAAAGTCAGCTATGTCTTCTGGTCTTGGAAGTAGCAACTTTAGGAAGAAGTAGTCCCAGAGTGCCCTTCAGTACAGTGTCCCCTGTTCACCCGAACCTGCCACTTCAGGGGAATATCCTATGTGTGTTGCTTATGCCCTGCTCTTGTGTCTGAGTCACTTTCCTTTCAGTGCAGTCATCTGCACTGACTCTCTGCCTGTTGCGGTCTGTGCTGCTTCGCTATGGTGTTACTGGGACCCAGGCAGGCCAGCTCTGGGAACAGGGGGGATGTGCCTACCAGGGAACTTGGAAGCAAAATGTTCATTGGGCCACCAGTCCTATGCCAGATTCCCCCAAGCGCTGTGGCGCTTGGGTCTGTGTGTGGGGTTGGCCAGCGGCATGAGGCTGGGAGTGGCTCGAGGCAATGGCTGGGTGCAGCTGGGCCCCGCCCACAATGGTGGCTGCGGTTGCATGGCTGGGAGAGGAATGACAGCTGGGCACGGATCTGCAGCTGGGCAGGGAAGCAGCTGTGCACCCAGTGGCTGGGTGGGGTATGCACCGCTTTAACAAAATTAGCCCTGAACCGACAGCTGAGCCCAGCAGGCCTGGAGTGGGCAAGTCTTCAGGAGAAGTGGTGGGCAAGGCACAATGCTAGCAGCTTAGGTAGCAAGTGTGCATGCAACGCTCAGAGGGCCGGGTGTTTATGCTGGGGGGCAAGAGAGGAAAATAGCCCCTGCAACTCCTCCCTCTTCAGGGAGGTCCCCCACCATGCTCCGAAATCAGTATGAACAGTTCCGTTTCCCGTTTGCCCCTGGCATGGTGCAAACTGCCATTTTTATGTCGCCCCTCCACACAGGCTGCTCTCTCTTTAAGGGTGGTGACCCAGGTGTCACTCGCCCTCCTGGCTTGCCCAGTGTAGAGTCAGCTGACTTTCAAAGCTCCAGGCACCAAGTCCCACTGGTTATACAAACTCATGGTATTCAGCCCTTCTGGTTTCCACAGCCAAAAAGTATGGGTATTAACCTCCCGCGTGTGAGCTCCCTGGTGCGAGGGACAATTTCTTTGCCCTCTCCCCATGCTCAGCTCCCTCCTTCCTGCGGGCAGCCTCCCTCCACGTTTCTGACCTTCCTAACCTTTCAGATGCAGCTTCCTCCCTATATCTAGTTGTGGGGTTTGTTCTTCCAGTCCTTGGGGTGCTCTCTGGTTTATTTAATTTTTCTGGATGATATCTAGTTTTAAATGTGGGACGGGGTGAGCTCAGGCTCCTCCTACTCTGCCATCTTCCCTAGCTCCTCTGGATTCAGAGTCTTAAACTGACATTTAAAAAAAATATGATATGAATGAGACCAATGTGAATGAATAAGTGAAAAACCACTGTAAGTCATGTGGACAAAAAGGGCCCTTTGAACCAGCAGCAATCACCATGATAGAAGTTAACTGACTTAGAGAAACAGGATTTTATTTTTCTAAATGGTCCACAGTCCTTTCTCTGAAAAGGCATATGGCTCTGAAAAGAGATTTTGGCTTCAAAAATTCAGTTCCCAATGTAAATGGCAATTTCTAAGCAACCCCGACAGGGATTTACTGGCACTTCATTTTATGGTAGCTTTCCTTGGGTATTTATGCAGCAAGTCCCCCATCCCTTTCCATATCCCTTTGGCTTTATCTCTCCTCTAATGGGCTCAAGAAAAGGTTGGATTGCTGTAGTTTACCTAGCTGTTGTCTCACTCTTCGGCTCAGAGTGACACCATTCACCGGCTTCTACATTAAAATCAAAGGTCATTTAGAATTTAAGAGTTCACTTGGAACACATAGCAAACATAACAAAAAAGTGGGATTTCGTGCAACGTGTAACAAATTTCAAAGGACTGAAGCCTCCCCACCCCAGCCCTACAGTGTGTTCTCCCTTCACAGATATATAGGAAGCTAGAAATCAATAAAATGGAAAGCACTTGGATAATCACCAAGCACTTTGAAATTCAGCATGTACCTATAGGAAAAGGAAACAAAGAAAGGAAAAAAGCCCATGAGCCAAGAAGAAAAACACAATGAGTGTTAAAGTGCATTACCTTTACCCTAAGTCCTCCTACCCATCAAATCACTTGAGGTAGAGGAAGGAGTCCTCGGCGGCTTGAGGGGTGCCGCCCATTTATAGTCGCTGCATTTCCTGAAGTCACTGGCAAGTCCTATCTGATTGGACGAAATGCAAAGACAAGAAGTGAGTCACTGAGCCAAGTCTTGTCAGATCAGATTGCTTCCCTCGAGCTTGACATCGAAATCAGTCGGCTTCTAATTTTCTTGTGGGGGCCGCCAGAAATATGTTCAAACATTCTATGTAAAGGTGTATTTTACCTCCAGATGTCGGGTCACGGTCTCAGGGTTGTGAAATACAGAGCAACATCAGGCTCTGTGCTGAGCTTGGACCCTGCTTGGGAGTTGCTCCCTCTCCCCCTGCCCAATCCCCTATTCTCTTCCCTCTCTCTCTGACTCACCTTGAAAAAAAAATTTCATAGTGGAAATCTGGAGGAAACTACACCTTTACATGCAATGTTTGAACATTTTTCTAGTGGCCGTCACAAGAAAATTAGAGGATGCCTGATTCCGACTCTGACTGAAGAGACGTCAAGCTCGACGAGGGCAAGCAGTCAGATCTGACAAGACCTGGCTCAGTGACCTGCTTCTTAGAGTTGCATGCTGTCCAATCAGATAAGACTTGCCGGTGATGTCAGGAAATGCAGCGACTATAAATGGGCCCTCGCTGCTCAAGCTGCCGCCAGTGTCCTTCCTTCTGAGCTGTCGGGAAGGTGAGACCCCCATGGCTGAACCTGGCTGTGAGACCTCTTCTGAGGAAAGCCTTAGCACCAAGGAGCCCACAGCAGCGGACCCGATGAGCCCGAAGCAGAAACAGCCCAGGCACGGAGGCCGCTGCCGGGGTAGGAGCCGCGGCTGCCACCGCCTTGTCTGCCGCCGGCGCCGCCACTGCCCCGACAGTTTCGCCACCTACTTCTCCAGGCTTCTGAAGCATGTTCACGAGGGCCTGAGCCTCTCACAGGAGGCTGTGAGCGTCATGGATTCGTTCATCAAGGAGATCTTCGATCGCATCACCGAGGAGGCCTGTCACCTGGCCCGCTTCACCAAGCGGTCCACCATCACCACCAGGGATATCCAGACAGCTGTGTGCCTAGTGCTGCCTGGGGAGATTGGCAAGCACGCCGTATCTGAGGCTATCAAAGCCGTCATCAGGTTCTATAGACGCAAATGAGCTGCCTCTGGCCCGCCAGCCCACCTCGCAAACCAAAGGCTCTTTTCAGAGCAACCTCACTTGGCACAAGAGACCTGGAACTCTCCAGAGACCCGTAACTCTCCAGAGACCCATCTACTCTAGCGTTGGACCTGTGCCATTCTGCCCGTTCTTTTTTTTTTAAGATTTATTTATTTATTGAATGAGCGATAATGAGAGAGAGAGAGTGCATGAGAGGGGGGACAGTCAAAGGGAGAAGCAGGCTCATTACTGAGCAGGGAGCCCGATGTGGGACTCGATCCCGGGACCCCAGGATCATGACCTGAGCCAAAGGCCGTCGCTTAACCAACTGAGCCACCCAGGTGCCCCTGCCTGTTCTTAAAACACCTTTGCCGTGAGGAAGTCCACTTTAATATATGTGTGTGGTGCAGTCTGATATCATTTTCCTTGACCATGTCACATTTCATCACATTCTTAAGTGGCCCAGTCATTTAGGTCAGCTTCTTCGGGACTCTTTAGGTCACAGCTGGGTCCACAATAATTTTAATTGCCTTTTCTATTCTCCTTCTCCTACTTGTGTCGAATACTATCTTATAGAGCATTTCTGAGTGTATTGATACAGCAAGTGAACAGTGTAGGAGATACAAAACTCACACTTACCCCATGCACATGCCCCCAAAGTATCCCCTCATTCTAATTCAATTAAACACATAAAAGAAGACCCAAATACCGTGCAGAAAATTTAATCTATCGAGAATCATCAACCTGTTCAATCTCCCAACCTTGTGAAAGGCCTACTTTAGGTGATTAATGTAACAAAATAAAATAAAAATAAATAAATTAATTAATTAATTAATTAATTAAAATAGTAAGGCATACTTCACTTCCTTCAAATTTATCTGATTCTGTGCCTTGATAGCCTACCATCATTCCCTTTTGACACAAAAGGCTTCCTGGCCTGCAATTATGCCTGGACGACGTGTTAGTCCAATGACAGCAGCTGTGCTTCCAGTCTCCGCTGGCAGCAGCCAATAAGCAACTGGCAACGCAGGATCCACGGCCATTGGCCCAAAGGGTGGTGGGTTGACCAGGGCTGAACCAATAATAGCCTTCCTGTGCCTGGAGATTGAGGGGTAAGGTGGTGAGATCGTCGAAATATCTGCCTGTGGGTTTCTGTTGAAGCGTTTCCTTTTAACCAGGGTGGTTGAAGTGTCAACATGCAGATGTCATGGTGGGTCATGTCCCTATCCTTTCGCATCAAAATCAGAGGAGGCTGCTTGGCACTTAAGGGAATTAAGGTGACTCCTTCCTCTACCTCAAGTAATTTGATGGGGAAGAGGAGTTAGGGAATGGTAATGCACTTTAACACTCATTGTGTTTTTCTTCTTGGCGCATGGGCTTTTTTCCATTCTTTGTTTCCTTTTTCTATAGGTACATGCTGAATTTCAAAGTGGTTGGTGATTATCCAAGTGCTTTCCATTCAATTGATTTCCAGCTTCCTATATATCTGTGAAGGGGAATACACTGTAGGGGTGGGGTGTGGGGGCTTCAATCCTTTGAAATTTGTTACACGTTGCACGAAAACCCACTATTTCGTTATGTTTGCCCTGTGTTCCATGTGAACTCTTAAAATAAATTCTAAATGACCTTTGATTTGAATGTAGAAGCCTGTGAATGGTGTCACTCTGAGCCAAACAGTGAGACAACAGCTAGGTAAACTACAGCAATCCAACCTTTTCTTGAGCCCATTAGATGAGAGATAAAGCCAAAGGGATATGGAAAGGGATGGGGGACTTGCTGCATAAATACCCAAGGAAAGCTACCATAAAATTAAGTGCCAGTAAATCCTTGTGGGTGGTCTTTAGAAATTGCCATTTACATGGGGAACTGAATTTTTGAAACCAAAAGCTCTTTTCAGAGCCATATGCATTTTCAGAGAAAGGACTGTGGACCATTTAAAAAATTAAAATCCTGTTTCACTAAGTCACTTAATTTCTATCATGCTGATTGCTGCTGATTCAAAAGGCCCTTTTTGTCCACATGACTTACAGTGGTTTTTCAAGGTTATTCATGCACACTGGTCTCATACATATCATATTATTTAAAAAGTCATTTAAGAACGCAAATCCAGAGGAGCTTGGGAAGATGGCAGAGCAGGAGGAGCCTGAGCTCACCCTGTCCCACATTTAAAACTAGATATTATCCAGAAAAAATAAATAAACCAAAGAGCAACCCAAAGACTGGAAGAAGAAACCCCACAACTAAATATAGGGAGGAAGCTGCATCTGAAAGGTTAGGAAGGTCAGAAACGTGGAGGGAGGCTGCCCGCAGGAAGGAGGGAGCTGAGCATGGGGAGAGGGCAGAGAAATGGGCCCTCGCACCAGAGAGCTCACATGGGGGAGGGTAATGCCCATACTTTTTGGCTGTGGAAACCAGAAGGGCTAAATACGATGAGTTTGTATAACCAGTGGGATTGGAGCCTGGAGCTTTGAAAGTCAGCTAACTCCACACTGGGCAAGCCAGGAGGGCGAGTGACACCTGGGTTGCCACCCTTAAAGAGAGAGTAGCCTGTGTGGAGGGGCAACATAAAAACGGCAGTTTGCACCATTACAGGGGCACACGGGAGACGGAACTCTTCATACTGATTTTGAAGGGTGGTGGGGGACCTCTCTGACGAGGGTGGAGCTGCAGGGGCCATTTTCCTCCCCTGCCCCCCAGCATAAACACAGGGCCATCTGAGCACTGCATAGACCCTTGCTACCTAACCTGCTAGCAGTGTGCCATGCCCACCAGTTCTCCTGAGGACTTGTTCATTCCAGGCCTGCTGGGCTCAGCTGTAGGGTCATGGCAAATATTTTTAAGTGGTGTATACCACACCCAACCACCGGTGCAGAGCTGCTTCCCTGCCCAGCTGCAGATCCATGCCCAGCTGTCATGCCTTGCCCAGCCATGCACCCGCAAGCACCATTGTGGGCGGGGCCCAGCTGCACCCAGCCATTGCCTCGAGCCACCCCCAGTCTCACGCCACTGGCCAACCCCACGCACAGACCGAGGCCCCACAGCACTTGGGGGAATCTGACATAGGACTGGTGGCCCAATGCAAATTTTGTTCCCAAGTTCCCTGGTGGGCACATCTCCCCGGTCCCCAGAGCTGGCCTGCCAGGGTCTGAGTGAAACCACAGAGAAGCAGCACAGACCGCAACAGGCAGAGTGTCAGTGCAGATGACTGCACTGAAAGGAAAGTGACTCAGACAAAACAGCAGGGCATAAGCAACACACATAGAATATTCTCTTGAAGTGCCAGGTTCTGCTGAACAGGGGACACTGCATGGCAGCTCACTCTGGGACTACTGCTTCCTAAAGTCGCTACTTTCAAGAGCAGAAGACGTAGTTGACATTTGTAACACGCAGGAACAGATACAGAGAGGCAGACAAAACGAGGAGACAGAGAAATTTATCCCATACGAAAGAAGGGAACCAGGCCATGACCAGGGATCTAAGCAAAACAGATGTAAGTATCAGGCCTGATAGAGAATTTAAAGCAACGATCAGTAAGGATACTCACTAAACTTAGGAAAAGAGTGGAAGACATGAGTGAGACACATGATAAGGACTAACAGAGAGATAA
>NW_027399468.1:0-7732 GCF_003265705.2 Callorhinus ursinus | reverse complement strand
GCTTTTGTCCAGTGTGAAGTCTCTGGTGATAACGGAGGGCAGAACTACTGGTAAAAGATTTCCCACATTCACGACACTCATAAGGACGTTCTCCAGTGTGAAGTCTCTGGTGAGAACGGAGGGTAGAACTAGCAGTGTAAGATTTCCCACATTCACAGCACTCATAAGGCCTTTGTCCAGTATGAAGTCTCCGGTGAGAAGACAGGGCAGAACTAAAAGTAAAAGATTTCCCACATTCACGGCACTCATAAGGCCTTTCCCCAGTATGAAGTCTCTGGTGAGAACGGAGGGCAGAACGAGCAGTGTAAGATTTCCCACATTCACAGCACTCAAAAGGCCGTTCTCCAGTGTGAACTCTCTGATGATGACGGAGGGCAGAACTAGCAGTAAAATTTTTCCCACATTCATTACACTCATAAGGCCTTTCACCTGAGTGAACCTTTA
Source organism: Callorhinus ursinus (assembly GCF_003265705.2). NCBI lineage: Eukaryota > Metazoa > Chordata > Mammalia > Carnivora > Otariidae > Callorhinus > Callorhinus ursinus. The sequence continues at coordinate 7,288 of NW_027399468.1, read as the reverse complement.
TGTGTACACTGAGGCTTGTTTTTCGGATAAAGGATTTGCCACATTCACTGCACTCATAAGGTCTTTCTCCAGTGTGAACTCTCTGGTGATAACGTAAGATAAAACTACCAGCAAAAGATTTCCCACATTCACCGCACACATAAGGCCTTACTCCACTATGAATTGATTGGTGATAACGTAGGGCAGAACTACCAGCAAAAGATTTCTCACATTCATTGCATTTATAAGGCTTTTGACCAGTGTGAACTCTCTGGTGAGAACGGAGGGCAGAACTACTGGTAAAAGATTTTCCACAGTCACCGCACTCATACCGTCTTTCCCCTGCATGAGATCTCTGATGATAGGAGAGGGCAGACATAGAGGGAAAAGATTTTGCGCAGCCATGACACTTAAAAAACCCTTCTCCAGACTCAACCCTATGAGTAATCAACACTGAGCTACAGCTAAGAGCTTTTGCACATCCACTGCAAACGTAACTCTTCACTCCACTGTGCCATCCCTGGGGATGAATGAGGACAGATTTGTGGCCTAAGGATTTCCCACATTTGCTGCACGTGTACTGCCTGGATGCACTGTGAGTCTTTCCATGTTCCTTCAGCGTTGGCGTCTGCTTAAGCGATTTTCCACATTGACCAAACTCGTGTGTTCTTCCAGTATGGTATCTCTGGTGTATGGCAAATAAAGATTTGTACCTGAATGTTTTCCCACATTCACTACACACAAAGGACTGTCTTCCAAGGTGGACACCCTGCTCCCGATTATGTGTGTGTTTGGGACCAAAGGTGTTCTTGCATTCTCCCCAGGTGTCATGACTTTTTCTGCCTTGTAAAGTTGCCCTGCGCTGGGTGATCGTGTGTGGCTTCTCCCCAGTATCAGTGGCCTCTTGCTGCAGATGCCCCGAGCCAGACAGGAAGTCCTTCCGAACTTCTCCACAGGTAAGGGGCTTTCCTGAACCATGGAATCCCCAGCTCTTCACAACAGAGGCCCTGTCCACACGGCTTCTGGAGGGTTCTGCTGCCACGTGCTGCTCCTGCTGCTGCTGAAACTTTACACTGAAATAAAATCGTTTCCCACAGGCCCCACACCTCAACAGTTTCTGGCTGTTTTCTTTTCCCTGGTGCGCAGACAAGTGGAAAATGTCTCTCAGGACTGGACCACACATCTCACAGGGGTGGGTCTTCCGCGAAGACTGAGCTGCCTTGGGCGTCCTGGTCTGTGACACGCCTACAGAAGTGCTCTGGGCAAAGGGTGCCTCATCCTCTGCTCCACAGCAGCAACCTGAAGGCGAAGAAGCGCTGGTGAAATTTGTGTTGACTATAGCGAGGGGGTGAGCCCATCACATACACGCACCCGACTCATCTAGGCAGGACTGTATGGCACGCTTTTCCACACACACGAGATGAAATTCAACTGAAGGAGTGGCCAAAGTATTATGGAGAGCACACCAGAAGGACAAAAACACTAGGGTATGACACAAGGGAGAGAGCCAGGGTCTACAACTTGTTTTCTGCCTACACAAAGGTTTGTGTAGGACCGTTTCTGCTGCTGGTGTTTGGCTGAGTAGACGGCTGCAGCACAATCCAATCACACGAAACTGACTGCAGTCAAGGTCAGTTTAAGGACACGTGAATGTCTCATTTCAAAATGTTTGGGGGTGAACGGTGAGGTACACAGAAAGAGCAGTGACAGAAATGGGAGAGACGTGCACACCTGAGATGCAGGGATTATCCCTGTCCTGGAATTCACGGAATTACCAAAGGAGTAGAATGCATGTGACAAAAAAATGTCAACAGCGAGGAAGGAACGACAGAAACGGGGTGTGGCCATCGGCAATGGCACCAAACCCTGGCTGAACAAAGGTGCCCGGTGCGATCAAACACAGGCCGGATATCACACCGTTGCCAGCTACCATTCATGAGAAACGGGCTCCCTGTGACACCACCTGGTCTTGTCTGGAGCATGTCCATGCTTTGATACACAAGGCACTCCTCCCTGTAAGCCGTAGCTGAGCAACTACAGGATACAGGAAGATAGAAATGCTGTAGGAAAACAGGCCAAGTGGACCGCCAGCACTATCCTAGAGCTACTCAGGACACGATGGACACAGAAGAACGTCCTATGGAACTGTTATCAGCAGCAAGGGAGAATGAGAGATACCATCCTTCACCCCAAGAAACATCAACGCAACAGCTGTCCATGAGTGACATTAGCCTCCGAGGGCTCAACCGTCCAATTAAGATGGACTAGTCCACAGTGGAGCATAAAAGAGCACAAGCACACAGAAACGACAGCTGGAGACTGTTATTAGCAGAGACAGGTGGGGACGGGTGGGAAATAAGGCCTGGGGCTATCTCCATCTGCCACAGGGTGGGTGCGACTGCAGTCCCTGCTCAGCAGAGCCTCCAGCTTCCGGCTCCGCAGAGGACACTGGAACATTTGCCACCAAGTCAACCAAAGCCTAAAGCCAAAGCCATCTTCCGAAGATCAAACCTTTAAGCAGCACATTTCTGATTTCAAACTAGATCACAAAGCTAGACAATTCAAGACAATTGGGTACTGGCATAAAAACAGAACAACAGAATGGAAGGAAAAGCCCGTAAGGACAGCCACACATATACGGTCCAACTACTCTTTGACCGTTATGCCAAGAAACGACGCTGGGGAAGAAATAACCTCTTTCGTCCTACTGCTGCGAAACAGAGGAGTATCCAAATGATTAAATAAGACTGGATCCCCATCTTATAGCACTCCTTGAAACGCACGTGTAATTGATTAAAGACCAAAACTTATGACCTGAAACCCTAAAACTCCCAGCAAAAACAGAGGGAAGAGCCTCTTTAACCTTACTCCTGGCAATGGGTTTTTGAACAGGACACCCAAAGCATATATAATGAAAGCAAAAGCAAACAAGCAGGACTGTACCAAATGGAAAAGTTACAAAGAACATCTGGAGCAGGGCGGAGCAGGGCGGGGCAGGGCGGGGCGGGGCGGGGGGGGGGGGGGGGGGGGGGGCCCTGGCAGGCACAAGCAGGTAGAGCATGTGACACTTGATCACGGGAGCCGTGAGTTCCAGCCCCACATGGGGTGTACAGATTCCAAAAAAAATTTTTTTCTAACGTTTAAGCAAAATAGTAAGGTGACAGGGCGCCTGGGTGGCTCAGATGGTTGGGCGTCTGCCTTCGGCTCAGGTCATGATCCCAGGGTCCTGGATTGAGTCCCGCATCGGGCTCCCTGCTCCTTGGGAGCCTGTTTCTCCCTCTGCTTCTCTCTCTCTCTCTCTCTCTCTCTCCCTCTGTCTCTCATGAATAAATTAAAAAAAAAAATAGTAAGGTGACAAAGAACATTTTGGAAACACGGGACGCCTGGGTGGCTCAGCCGGTTAAGCGTCTGCCTTCGGCTCAGGTCATAATCCTAGGGTCCTGGGATCTAGCCCCACGTGGGGCTCCTTGCTCAGCGGGGATCCTGCTTCTCCCTCTGCCCGTCACTCCCCCTGCTTGTGCGTGCTCTAACAAACAAACAAATGTCTTAAAAAAAAAAAAAAAAGAACGTTCAGTAAACACGCACATGCATGAAAACTAAGACATAAAAAGGCAACACTGCCACTTTCCACAACATGGAGGAACTTGGAAAACATTATGCTAGGTGAAATCATCACACAGAAGAGACAAATACTGTATGGCATTATTTACATGGATATCCTTTTTTTTTATTTTAAAGACGTATTTATTTGTGAGGGAGAGACTGAGAGAGCGCCTGTGCCCACGAACAGGGGGGCAGATGGTGGTCAGGTATACACACTTCCATTTACAAGATGATTCAGTCCTGAGGAACTAATACAGCATGTTGACTACAGTTACTACTGCATTTGTAGAGCTCAAATTTGCTAAGAGAGTAGATATCAAGCTTTCTCACCACCACCACCACCAAAAGTAACTATGCCAAGTGATGGTTGTGTTGACTAACTTCATTTTGGTATTAATTTCATAATCTTTTTTTTTTACGATTTTTATTTATTTATTCATGAGAGACACACGGGGGGGGGCAGAGGGAGAAGCAGGCTCCTAAGGAGCAGGGAGCCCGATGCGGGATTCGATCCCAGGACTCCGGGATCATGACCTGAGCCGAAGGCAGACGCTCAACCATCTGAGCCACCCAGGCACCCTTAATTTCATAATGTTTAAGTACATGAAATCATTACATAATACTTTCAATTATATAATTCGATTTGTCAATCATACCTCACAAACCTGAAGGAGGGGGGAAGGTAGAAGAGAGATGTACACATTACAAACAGATCCATACAGGGGCACCTGGGTGGCTCAGTCGGTTAAGCGTCTGCCTCCGGCTCAGGTCATGATCCCAGAGGCCTGGGATCGAGTCCTGCATTGGGGGTCCTTGCTAAGAGGGGAGCCTGCTTCTCCCTCTGCCTGCTGCTGCTCTCTCTCTCTCTGACAAATAAATCAATAAAATCTTTAAAAACTAAAACCAAAAGATCCATACAGGACATTCTTGAGAACTAGCCCACGGTCCTTTAAGGTAGTGACCATACCAATGCCTCCAATTTCAGGCACAGAAAGGCACAAGGAAATGTCACCTAAGAGAAGGGGAAAAACCTAGGCCATCGAAAAGTCATGGATCTAGACACATGGACCCAGCCAGGGAGAGGGCAAGCAAGGTGCAATCCATCAGCCTCACTGCATGACCACTGACCTCCAATCTTACCCGATCAGGGCTCAGCACAGAGGGCACTGGGAGCTGCACGGCAGAGAAAAGGACACACAAACAACTCAGAGCTAGCAACAAAAGCAACTAACCAGAAAGCTGGGAAAGCAAGCAGTGCCCACAGTCCACATGAGAGGAGAAACCTACCCTGGAAAATGCAGAGGGGGGACGCAGAATAGAGTCTTGTCCAGGTCAAGGAGAAGGTGAGGGCCTTACCCAGTGAGGATATAAGTGTAAAGTTCTCCAGCATCACATGGTGGTAGAGCCGTCTCTGAGCCTCATCAAGAAGCCTCCACTCCTTCCAGGAGAAGTACACGGCAATGTCCTCAAAGGTCACACCACCCTTTCATGAAACAGACAGATGAAATCATGAACATCCTCTGAGAACCCACAATCCAACCCCCCAACATCCACCCCAGCTCCCCGCCTCAGAATAAACACCAGGTCCTGGGGCCTCTAATGCCACGCTCCTCTCACCTTCCCATCAATCACTGTGTTCAGTCCTCAGGAGCAACAGGCAGGGGGACACATGGATGCACTCTAAGCTCTGGGTCTGGCCTGCAAGGTCATCCCCCTGCCACGGTATTCCCATGGAGTCTCCCACGTTGTGCCCTCAAGACAGCCAATTATAGGCCCTGCCTTACCAGGAAGTCTTCAGTACCAGGGCGCTGAGGCCCTTAGCTCACACTTCCCCTCCACGTGTACAGGATTCTGTAGACTCTACCACTCTCACGTCTTCAGACCCCACAGATGAACTCCCACACCTTCCTGCCCCACAACAAAGGATCCTCCCTTGACTCACACTCGTACTTGTCACGTGACATCCACAGGATGTTTGACAAACTCAAACAGGTTCCAGTCCCACCCAGTACTCCCATGGATCCCAAAACAGGGAAAGCCTCAAATGCTGCTGAGAAGCCCTCCTCAGCTGCCTGTAACCCTCCCTTCAGTAACAGACACTCACAACCACGGTCAGCTTCGGATACTCACAGACCCTCTTCCACTTCTCTGCTGCCCACGCTGTCCCGCCACAATTGGGAACCAATCGTCCTCTACTGAACCTTTGTGAAAACCCCAGCCCTAAGGGTCTCCCTGCCAGGCACGGGGAGGGACCACAAATGACATTTGCCCCAGGCTTTTTCTAGCAGGAACACTCTGAAACACCCCAGACACCATAAAAGCTGACCACAAGATTCTGGTGAAGCCCTAGATCGGGGGACAGAGAGCAGCCCCCGCCTCACTGTCACCTTGTCTCAATCGGAGATGTCCTCAGCCATCTCTTCCAATCATCCCAAGGAACCTTGGCCATCATCTGCCAGATCTCTCTCTCTCCTTCACTCATGTTGACAATGCCCATCAACCACAACCACGTGCTGCGCCAGAGAACCACTCTTCAGCACCTCTTAGTAGGATGCTTGACCTACCGGCAGCGTTGCCACTACGCTCTGCATTCCCTTCCTAAATGTGAGCCAAATCTCCACCCGGCCCACACAGGAGCCATCACTTTTTCAACCCTCCATCCTGAAACCTTCCCCCAGTTTCCCAAACTTTGCTGTCCAGCTCCCTACTTGATTCCATGACTCACTCTTCTCTGACACATCTGAGACTGTAAACAATTCAGTACATCACAAAGGTTTTGGGTTATAATGCAAATTAACACAGAAGCTGAATTATTTATATATATATGTATGTCGATATTATTTATTTATTTGCAATTATCCTCAGACAGAACAAGTTTGGGATGTGCAATCTACTTGTTCCCTCATGTGGGGAGAGCCCAATCCTGCTTTCAAACCACCCCTTAGAGTGCACAAAATGTACAAGATTAAACTAAACCAAGATGGCGTTTACTAATGCATCAACCAGAGCAACATGTGGCACATAATTCCTGTGTGGTGACCTGGGAGCTAGAGTCATCAAAGCAGAGTGAGACCAATAACATCCCCATGGGATTTAGTCTTCCTGTGCAAGTCACCACCCAGAACTCAGATCACCCACTGTGGACCAACACTGGGTCACATCCATGCCCTAATTTAGAACAGAATGAGGAGTTCCAATTACCCATAATTTAGATGCGCAAACAAGAAAGCAGACAGGTCAGCATCATTAACCATGTTGGGGTGGTGACTTATGCACACTATGGGAACCGCCAGGTGGCAGAGGTGAAAGGACTTCTGCCACAGACACTGACAGGGACTTCCATCGTGCAATAACTGCATGCACATCAGAAAGCACAATGCAGGTTCTGAATTTTTCTGAAAATAGCTGGAACTTATGGGAAGTCACTCCACTGCAGACATTTGGGTGAACCACGTTCCAGTCAGGTAGGTGGCTGCCTCAGAGGTTGTCCTCCAGCCGAAACTATACTAAGCAAGGAAGTATCACCTTCTGTGCTATTTTAAATCCTTCCTGCAGTGTGAAGACTGGAATGGTATCTAAAACCACGATGACTGATAAAAGATTCCCCACATTCACAGCACTCTAAGGCCTTTCTCCAGTGTGAAGTCTCTGGTGACGATGGAGGGCAGAACTAGCAGTAAATGATTTCCCACATTCATTACACTCA
>NW_027399467.1:0-7738 GCF_003265705.2 Callorhinus ursinus | reverse complement strand
GAGTTATTCCATTTTATACATAAGTTCAAAAAAGAAGCATATATTATTAAAGGAGGCGAAGTTATATTTCAGCCTATAAATAAAGGAAGGGAAAGAATCCCACGGCATCCTAAGGTGGTAAACAACACGGTGACGTGGAAGGTTTTGTTCAGGATGGAAACCACCATCTGGAGCACTGGTGGTGTTCTCCATGATGCTAGTCTGTCGACTCGGGGTCCACGTGTTGTTCCTGGTAAAGACCAGGTTTCTCTCTGTAACCTGCTCCTATTCTGCAGACACCTTAGTGAGATGGGGCTGAAGTGGGATGGAACAGCCATAGTGTACACTCTATCCTGAGCATCATCCAACGTCACCTCGGATCTGACACAGCACCTACGCACATGATGGCACTGAGGTGCCTCAAACAGGATCACTATCTACCTGCGGAGACTCACCTGAGTCTGATCAGACAAGGAGCCACGTCCCAGGAAAGAAGCTGGCTCTCTGAACAGCCACTTCAGTGTCATGGGCTGTGTGGTTAGGAATTAAAAACTGGTTCGAATGAGTCAGGACCTGTCATTCCCGGTAAGCCGAACCAAGTTGGAGATCATCGGTGTGGGCCTGGGGCCACTACGGAGACTGGGCATGGTCATCTCTGATTTGGGTTGTCCACTTCGACGATCTGGGGCATGATGGCAGGAACTCTTATTCTGCCATCCAGCTATCTGTCTATATGTCTGCTGTTTGAACTCTCACATTTCCCGTTTTTCAGAGGATGTACTTTCATCTTCCCTTTCCCTTCATATTTCATAAATTAAACAAAGATCTCATGTCTTACCCTTTTGCTTCCATATTTTTGACCATGTTCCTTAAAAGGAAAACTGGGGTCTTCTCTCAGCAGCTCTTGTCTGAAAACACTAACAGAAAGCATAAGTTCCCAATAGCCTAAGATCTAAATCACAGGGCAGAGCCACACACTGTCCGCCACACTGTCCCCAGAGAGGGTGTTCTCACACCCATGACGGACTGTACTGCTCTGCTTTGGAAAATCCTCTGTGGATCTCCAATTCTTTCTCCCGAGATGGTCCTTGCTGCTGAGTCACGCATTCAAGGCTCTGTAGAGTGAGCCTGGCTAACCTGTCCAGACTTATTTCCATCTGAACCTTGCCCCTGCTCTGATCATCAGTTCACTATTCCCAAAATGTGGGCATAAGATAGTAAGTACATGTTGCTCATGCATCAGGGGTGAGCTGATGCCGGGGAATCCTGCTGAAGTGTCTCAGTCTCGTTCAGATGTCTGCTTCGATAGCTTCCAGAAAGCGTGCCCACTATCTTTGATTGACAATCTGGGGGTGACTAGGCTCTGCATCGTGGATCTCTAACCACTCCAACATCTATTTCTGGAATACTTTCAACGAGATGGAGAAGCACAAACCAGGAGGAGAACACGCATGATGCGTCTTGTTGCCAACATGCAGTTGAGGAAATGCCCCTCCCGGTTTACTTTACTTATCAGATGATATCACAAGGTGGACATCAGAGCGGGGACTTGGGCTCCACCACATGGACGGGCACTGAAAATACTCACTTCCAAAAGCTGCAGTACAGGAAGGGAAAGCACTAAGTCTCCAGTGGGGAAGATGCAGGAAAGCTTGAAGAGCCACATGAATATCAGATGAGGTGTATTTCACAGCAAACAATCGTATCACAGAAAAAGAGGGACAGTGCCTGATAAAGGGGTTTCCTCTGTAAGAAAACATGACAATTCTCAATGTGCAAACCACCACGCAAAAGACAAAAATGGCTTCAAGAGACAGGGGGTTAGGGGGCTGATTCAAAGGGTAACACATGTGAGTCTTGATCTTGGGGTCCTGAGCTCAAGCCCATGTTGGGTGAGGAGCCTACTTGAATAAAATGTGTGTGTGTGTGTGTGTGTGTGTGTGTGTGTGTGTGTGTTTAATTTCTTGAATAGGGAAGAAATGGGGAACTCCACAACCAGGAGGAGACTTCAACACTCTTGATTGTACTTACACTTTACATGCGAATTGGGGTGCCACCATCCTGAGTGGGAGATGATCTGCAGACTCCTTGCTCTCCTGGCCCATTTTCCATATGCATCACTGTCCTCAAGCAGGAGCTCTGGGGAGGACCCCTCTCCTCTGAACCCCATAGCATCTTTACGGTTTGAGTGGAGAGCTATACCCAGCATCGACATCTGCTCTGAGGGGGCAGAATGAACAAGATGGTGTGTCCCGAGATGTTGGAGCCAGAGGTCCTGCTACCTGTGGGAAGGGGCAGGTCAGCCAGGGGAACTGCTCTGACACTGAAAAGCTGCCCAGCAGGGCCAGGAAGAGGATCCCACCATCCTCCCCGTGGGGGCAGAGGAATACTGCACAACCTCAGCCCACTCCCTCCCACAGCCCTTGTTCACTGCTTCTCTGAGGAGGATGCTGTTGGGGTCTCCAGGCAGGCAGCCTGGCTGGAGAGGAGAGAAGCTTGCCCTCCACCCCTGTCTCTTACACCTCACAGCCAACCAGCCAGCAGAAACCACTCAGGCTCCTTCACCCCTGTCCTGTCCACCCCACAGCCTACCCTGCAGTCCACACCTGGACACAGCTGGTCCGCGCAGCCACATTCACCACCTTCCCGGGGATCTGTGCTCCAGGGCCACCTGCTTCTCCAGGTCACCCCGCACACACCCATCTCTGCAACTTCCCTTCACCATCTGCCCCTTCCCTTCCCAGAGTCCACCCCTGGTCCTCGCCATCCCCGGGGTCAACTGCTTGCTCTTCCAGCTGAACCCAGGGCTGTTCCCGGCGAGTCCAGATGTGACGCTCCCACCCCAGCTGCCATTCTGCCTCCCTCCACCCAGACTGGGGCAGTTTCCTGTGACACACCCACAGTCCCGCACATGCACGTGCACACACACTCACACAATCATGCTGGGCCCGTAGACCCTTCCCCAATTTCCCAGATCAGCGCTCTGGAAACTCTTCCTCTCTAGCTCCTGTGAAAGTAGAGGCAACAGTAATGTCTGCATCCCTGCTCTCCTGTGGAAGCGTGTTTATGAATCAGGAGGGGGGTGTGAATTTCGTGTGATCAATCCATATACATCACTTGGAAGACCAGCTGACACTCAAGGTTTGCCTATAATTATTGCGTTCATTTTATTTTATTTAAATTATGTCAGTCACCATACAGTACACCTTCAGTTTTTGATGGAGTTCTCAAACTCAACACCAAAAAAACCCAAATACTCAAGTCAAAAATTGGGCAGAAGACATGAACAGACACTTCTCCAAAGAAGACATACAAATGGCTAACAGATACATGAAAAAATGTTCATCATCATTAGCCATCAGGGAAATTCAAATCAAAACCACATTGAAATACCACCTTAAACCAATCAGAATGTCAAAAATTGGCAAGGCAAGAAACAACAAATGTTGGAGAGGTTGTGGAGAAAAAGGAGCCCTCTTATACTGTTGGTGGGAATGCAAGTTGGTACGGCCACTTCAGAAAACAGTGTGGAGGTTCCTCAAAAAAATAAAAAATAGAGCGACCCTAGGACCCAGCAATTGCACTCCTGGTTATTTACCCCAAAGATACAGATGTAGTGAAATAAAGGAGCACATACACCCCAATGTTCATAGCAGCAATGTCCGCAATAGCCAAAATGTGGAAATAGCCGAGATGCCCTTCAACAGACGAATGGATGAAGAAGATGTGGTCCATGTATGGAATGGAATATTACTCAGCCATCAGAAAGGATGAATACCCAACTTTTACATCCACATGGATGGGACTGAAGGAGATGATGCTAAGGGAAATAAGTCAAGCAGAGAAAGTCAATGATCATATGGTTTCACTTATTTCTGAAACATCAGGAATAGCACGGAGGACATTAGGAGAAGGAAAGGAAAAAGAAGGGGGAAATCGGAGGGGGCAACGAATCGTGAGAGACCATGGACTCCTAGAAACAAAGTGAGGGTTGTAGAGGGGTGGGAGGGTGGGGGGATGGGTTAGCCCAATGATGGGTATTAAGGAGGGCACGTATTGTGTTTATTTTAATTGATGACTTACTTAATTTCATTTAAAGTCTCCTTTCCATGTAGGATAACAGCTAGTATGACCCTCATAGAACTTTCTGACTACGACAGTCCTTTGCTTAAATATTCCATAAACCCTGGAAGAGGTGGCCATTTCCTCTTCTGTGAAGACACCAAAGCAAAGCTACAAGAAACACCAACAATCAGGGAAATACAACACTACCAAAGGAAAAGTCACATCTGCATTAGCTGACCGTGAAAACAATGGAGACGACAATTCCAAAATAATTTTCTCAAAGAACCTCGGTGAACTCATCTTCCACCAGGGGCCAGGAACACAAAGGACAAAGGACAGTCTCTTCGATAAATGGTGTTGGGAAAACGAAACGTCCACATGCAGAAGATTGAGATTGGACCCTTACCTCACACCATATCACAAAAATCAACCCACGTGGACTGAAGACAGAAACGTAAGACCTGAGACCGTAAAACTACTGAAAGAAGACATACGGGGAAAGCTTCTTGACATCAATGTGGGCAATGATTTTTTGAATATGATCCCAAAAAACATGGGCAACAAAGGCAAAAGTAGACAAGTGGGAGTGTCAAACCGAACACCTTCTGCTTGGCCAAGGAATCATCAACAGGGTGAAAAGGCAACTTACAGAATGGGAGAAAATCTTTGCAAACCACCCATCTCATAGGGGATACTTTTCAAATCTATAAGAAGCTCACACAACTCAGTGCAATAAGACTGCTCATACTAAGAATAACCCAAATGAAAATGGGCAGAGGACCTGAACAGGCATTTCTCAGAAGAAGACATCCAGAGGGCTGGTATGTGTATGAAATGGTGCTCAGCATCACTCAGCTTCAGGGAAATACAAGTCAAAACCTCAGTGAGACACCAGCTCCCACCTGATAGAAGAGCTCTTCTCCAAACAACAAGGTGTAACAAGCCTTGGCAACAGTGTGGAGAAAATGGACCCTTTGTGCACGACTGCTGGGGATGTAAATTGGGGCAGCCACTGTGGAAGATCAGAATGGAGTTTCCTTAAACAGTTAGAAAGAAAGCAACCCTGGGATCCACAGGATCCAGCAATCCCACTCCTGAGTCTATGTCCTCAGTAGATGAAATCGGGATCTCAAAGAGACATCTGCACCCCCATGTTCATTGCAACATTAACCACAACAGCCAAGATATGAGAACAACCTAAATGTCTGTCTCCAGATGACTGGATAAAGAAAATAGGGTATTTATCTGAAAGGAGTACTACTCCACCTTGAAAAAGGAAATCCTGTCATTTGCGACAACCTGGGTGAACCCGGAGGACGTTTACGGGAAGTGACATACGCAAGACACAGCAGGGCAAGTACGGGGCGATCTCACTGATGTGTGAAATCCCAAACAGCAAACTCCTAGACACCCAGTGGAGTATTAGTTTCCGGGGCCGGGCAAAGGGGGGCATGGGGAGATGTTGGTCAAGGGGTATCAAGTTTCAGTCATGCAGACGAGTAAGTTCTGGAGATCTACTGCACAGCAATGTGACTGGAGCTGACTGGAACCTATCGTATGCTGCAAATTGGCTTAGAGGGTAGGTCTTCAGTGTTCCTACCACACGCAAACATGCACACACACATACACACACACATACACAAATGCTCCCTGCATGAGGTGCTGGGTACATTAATTAGCTTGACTGTGGTGATCACTCCACAAACATACATATATCAAAACATCCAGTTATGTACCTGAAATATGTCCAATTTCTATTTGTCATTTATACCTCAATAAGGTGGAAACAATATTGTTTCATTTAATTACACCAAGCACTTTGGAAGTCATGTCATGTTTCGTTTTAGATCATTGCACACCGATTTAATGTGTGTGTTTACATTTTTCTGAACGGGTGCGCATTACCGTCTCCCTTGAGGTAGGACTGGATTCTAGTCACAGGTCACCTGGACTGTGACTGTTCCTACATATGTGTGTATATGTGCTGTGTCTGTCTCTGATATTTTCCAACGCTTACAATTTTGCCATTTGTCCTTCATGCTGCACCTCACCTTCTCGATCCTGGGTTCCTGTTCACACCTGGGTTCCTTTTCGGTTTTTTTTTTTATTTTAAGATTTTATTTATGTATATGAGAGAGAAAGAGAGTGGGGCAGGAGCTGAGAGAGAGGGACAAACAGACTCCGGGCTACGCACAGAGCTTGATGTCAGGCTTGACCCAGAGCTAGATCCCACGACCCTGAGATCATGACCTGAGCCGAAATCGAAATCGAGAGTCAGAACCTTAGGGACTGAGACACACAGGTGCCCCCTGGGTTCCTGTTCTAACTGAACTATAACACTTGGCATCTGCTCGCTGAGAGTGAAAATAGTCGACTACCTGAAAACGTGCAGTTCTGCAAATGCCTTCTCTCCCATTCTCTCTCTACAGCAAGTTGCAGGGAAACCCTTTTCATTTCCTTGTGTGAGTGTATGACTCCAGTCCTGGGAGAGGCAGCTACATCTGGTGGTTAAGGGACCCAACCCCTAAGCCCTTCTTGTCTCTCCTGAGGATGCAGCCCGACCTTCTCTTGGAGCCCTGACCCCTCTGCAATGAGAGGACCCTGGGGAACCCCTCTGTGTCCACACTGGTGGAAACGTGCTCCCTATGAGCCCTCCGAGGTCCCAGGCACCAGTGGAGACTCAGCTTAGTTCTCTGTTCCCTGCTGGGGTTCCACCTGCATCTGGAAATTTCATTTCCCGTTTCCTTGCGTGTGTCTGTGGCTGCATATTTCAGACGTACTGTGAGTGGCAGTCCTGGTATTCTGAGCAGACAAGGTTTCCAGTGGGCACACGAACCAGCCACCTGACTGCACAGTCGGGTCCCAGGACACCGTCGGCGCAACAGGACCCTCAGCCCATGCTCGTCCTCGCTGGTCTGGAAACTCACAGCTCCCCATCCCTCCCGTGACCTCGACACCCAGTCCCCACAATCACTCGGGGGGGTGAGTTCAGGACGACATGCAGCAGATGGGAACTGGGGCTCAGAGCAAGGACATTACCTCCCAAGGTCATGCTGGCAGAGGATGAGCCAGGAATAGTTCAATGAAGATCCACTTTCCTTCAAAATCAGAGCTCTAGGGCGCCTGGGTGGCTCAGTTGGTTAAGCACCTGCCTTCGGCTCAGGTCATGATCCTGGAGTCCCGGGATCGACTCCCGCATCGGGCTCCCTGCTCGGCGAGGAGCCTGCTTCTCCCTCTGACCCTCCCCCACCTCACGTACTCTCTCTCTCTCATTCTCACTCTCTCAAAATAAATAAATAAGTCTTTAAAAAAAAAAAACAAAATCAGAGCTCTAGCCCAAATAAATATCCCCTGATGCTTGCACACGGGACCCCCCAGGGTGGGGAGGACGGCTGTGTCCCAGGAACAAGGGGCACCGAGGAGCCAGGAGGGACTCGCAGCGATGTTCCCAAGAAGGGGGAGGTGGACAAGGCCAGAGCAAAATAGGGAAGTTCATGGAGGTAGTGATAGAGAGAGAACCTACACTGCAGGGCCATGAGAAGCCTTGTGTTTCCTTCCCCATTTGCCTGTATTTCTCCTCGGGGCTCATTGCCACCGTGACCTCGACCCGAGCCAAGCAGAAATGTCACACAAGTGTCTCTGCTGAGATGAGCTCCCCAGCACAGCAGGAACCCACGTCCCCTGCAGCATCTCT
>NW_027399466.1:0-7738 GCF_003265705.2 Callorhinus ursinus | reverse complement strand
GCTTTTGTCCAGTGTGAAGTCTCTGGTGATAACGGAGGGCAGAACTACTGGTAAAAGATTTCCCACATTCACGACACTCATAAGGACGTTCTCCAGTGTGAAGTCTCTGGTGAGAACGGAGGGTAGAACTAGCAGTGTAAGATTTCCCACATTCACAGCACTCATAAGGCCTTTGTCCAGTATGAAGTCTCCGGTGAGAAGACAGGGCAGAACTAAAAGTAAAAGATTTCCCACATTCACGGCACTCATAAGGCCTTTCCCCAGTATGAAGTCTCTGGTGAGAACGGAGGGCAGAACGAGCAGTGTAAGATTTCCCACATTCACAGCACTCAAAAGGCCGTTCTCCAGTGTGAACTCTCTGATGATGACGGAGGGCAGAACTAGCAGTAAAATTTTTCCCACATTCATTACACTCATAAGGCCTTTCACCTGAGTGAACCTTTATGTGTACACTGAGGCTTGTTTTTCGGATAAAGGATTTGCCACATTCACTGCACTCATAAGGTCTTTCTCCAGTGTGAACTCTCTGGTGATAACGTAAGATAAAACTACCAGCAAAAGATTTCCCACATTCACCGCACACATAAGGCCTTACTCCACTATGAATTGATTGGTGATAACGTAGGGCAGAACTACCAGCAAAAGATTTCTCACATTCATTGCATTTATAAGGCTTTTGACCAGTGTGAACTCTCTGGTGAGAACGGAGGGCAGAACTACTGGTAAAAGATTTTCCACAGTCACCGCACTCATACCGTCTTTCCCCTGCATGAGATCTCTGATGATAGGAGAGGGCAGACATAGAGGGAAAAGATTTTGCGCAGCCATGACACTTAAAAAACCCTTCTCCAGACTCAACCCTATGAGTAATCAACACTGAGCTACAGCTAAGAGCTTTTGCACATCCACTGCAAACGTAACTCTTCACTCCACTGTGCCATCCCTGGGGATGAATGAGGACAGATTTGTGGCCTAAGGATTTCCCACATTTGCTGCACGTGTACTGCCTGGATGCACTGTGAGTCTTTCCATGTTCCTTCAGCGTTGGCGTCTGCTTAAGCGATTTTCCACATTGACCAAACTCGTGTGTTCTTCCAGTATGGTATCTCTGGTGTATGGCAAATAAAGATTTGTACCTGAATGTTTTCCCACATTCACTACACACAAAGGACTGTCTTCCAAGGTGGACACCCTGCTCCCGATTATGTGTGTGTTTGGGACCAAAGGTGTTCTTGCATTCTCCCCAGGTGTCATGACTTTTTCTGCCTTGTAAAGTTGCCCTGCGCTGGGTGATCGTGTGTGGCTTCTCCCCAGTATCAGTGGCCTCTTGCTGCAGATGCCCCGAGCCAGACAGGAAGTCCTTCCGAACTTCTCCACAGGTAAGGGGCTTTCCTGAACCATGGAATCCCCAGCTCTTCACAACAGAGGCCCTGTCCACACGGCTTCTGGAGGGTTCTGCTGCCACGTGCTGCTCCTGCTGCTGCTGAAACTTTACACTGAAATAAAATCGTTTCCCACAGGCCCCACACCTCAACAGTTTCTGGCTGTTTTCTTTTCCCTGGTGCGCAGACAAGTGGAAAATGTCTCTCAGGACTGGACCACACATCTCACAGGGGTGGGTCTTCCGCGAAGACTGAGCTGCCTTGGGCGTCCTGGTCTGTGACACGCCTACAGAAGTGCTCTGGGCAAAGGGTGCCTCATCCTCTGCTCCACAGCAGCAACCTGAAGGCGAAGAAGCGCTGGTGAAATTTGTGTTGACTATAGCGAGGGGGTGAGCCCATCACATACACGCACCCGACTCATCTAGGCAGGACTGTATGGCACGCTTTTCCACACACACGAGATGAAATTCAACTGAAGGAGTGGCCAAAGTATTATGGAGAGCACACCAGAAGGACAAAAACACTAGGGTATGACACAAGGGAGAGAGCCAGGGTCTACAACTTGTTTTCTGCCTACACAAAGGTTTGTGTAGGACCGTTTCTGCTGCTGGTGTTTGGCTGAGTAGACGGCTGCAGCACAATCCAATCACACGAAACTGACTGCAGTCAAGGTCAGTTTAAGGACACGTGAATGTCTCATTTCAAAATGTTTGGGGGTGAACGGTGAGGTACACAGAAAGAGCAGTGACAGAAATGGGAGAGACGTGCACACCTGAGATGCAGGGATTATCCCTGTCCTGGAATTCACGGAATTACCAAAGGAGTAGAATGCATGTGACAAAAAAATGTCAACAGCGAGGAAGGAACGACAGAAACGGGGTGTGGCCATCGGCAATGGCACCAAACCCTGGCTGAACAAAGGTGCCCGGTGCGATCAAACACAGGCCGGATATCACACCGTTGCCAGCTACCATTCATGAGAAACGGGCTCCCTGTGACACCACCTGGTCTTGTCTGGAGCATGTCCATGCTTTGATACACAAGGCACTCCTCCCTGTAAGCCGTAGCTGAGCAACTACAGGATACAGGAAGATAGAAATGCTGTAGGAAAACAGGCCAAGTGGACCGCCAGCACTATCCTAGAGCTACTCAGGACACGATGGACACAGAAGAACGTCCTATGGAACTGTTATCAGCAGCAAGGGAGAATGAGAGATACCATCCTTCACCCCAAGAAACATCAACGCAACAGCTGTCCATGAGTGACATTAGCCTCCGAGGGCTCAACCGTCCAATTAAGATGGACTAGTCCACAGTGGAGCATAAAAGAGCACAAGCACACAGAAACGACAGCTGGAGACTGTTATTAGCAGAGACAGGTGGGGACGGGTGGGAAATAAGGCCTGGGGCTATCTCCATCTGCCACAGGGTGGGTGCGACTGCAGTCCCTGCTCAGCAGAGCCTCCAGCTTCCGGCTCCGCAGAGGACACTGGAACATTTGCCACCAAGTCAACCAAAGCCTAAAGCCAAAGCCATCTTCCGAAGATCAAACCTTTAAGCAGCACATTTCTGATTTCAAACTAGATCACAAAGCTAGACAATTCAAGACAATTGGGTACTGGCATAAAAACAGAACAACAGAATGGAAGGAAAAGCCCGTAAGGACAGCCACACATATACGGTCCAACTACTCTTTGACCGTTATGCCAAGAAACGACGCTGGGGAAGAAATAACCTCTTTCGTCCTACTGCTGCGAAACAGAGGAGTATCCAAATGATTAAATAAGACTGGATCCCCATCTTATAGCACTCCTTGAAACGCACGTGTAATTGATTAAAGACCAAAACTTATGACCTGAAACCCTAAAACTCCCAGCAAAAACAGAGGGAAGAGCCTCTTTAACCTTACTCCTGGCAATGGGTTTTTGAACAGGACACCCAAAGCATATATAATGAAAGCAAAAGCAAACAAGCAGGACTGTACCAAATGGAAAAGTTACAAAGAACATCTGGAGCAGGGCGGAGCAGGGCGGGGCAGGGCGGGGCGGGGCGGGGGGGGGGGGGGGGGGGGGGGCCCTGGCAGGCACAAGCAGGTAGAGCATGTGACACTTGATCACGGGAGCCGTGAGTTCCAGCCCCACATGGGGTGTACAGATTCCAAAAAAAATTTTTTTCTAACGTTTAAGCAAAATAGTAAGGTGACAGGGCGCCTGGGTGGCTCAGATGGTTGGGCGTCTGCCTTCGGCTCAGGTCATGATCCCAGGGTCCTGGATTGAGTCCCGCATCGGGCTCCCTGCTCCTTGGGAGCCTGTTTCTCCCTCTGCTTCTCTCTCTCTCTCTCTCTCTCTCTCCCTCTGTCTCTCATGAATAAATTAAAAAAAAAAATAGTAAGGTGACAAAGAACATTTTGGAAACACGGGACGCCTGGGTGGCTCAGCCGGTTAAGCGTCTGCCTTCGGCTCAGGTCATAATCCTAGGGTCCTGGGATCTAGCCCCACGTGGGGCTCCTTGCTCAGCGGGGATCCTGCTTCTCCCTCTGCCCGTCACTCCCCCTGCTTGTGCGTGCTCTAACAAACAAACAAATGTCTTAAAAAAAAAAAAAAAAGAACGTTCAGTAAACACGCACATGCATGAAAACTAAGACATAAAAAGGCAACACTGCCACTTTCCACAACATGGAGGAACTTGGAAAACATTATGCTAGGTGAAATCATCACACAGAAGAGACAAATACTGTATGGCATTATTTACATGGATATCCTTTTTTTTTATTTTAAAGACGTATTTATTTGTGAGGGAGAGACTGAGAGAGCGCCTGTGCCCACGAACAGGGGGGGAGATGGTGGTCAGGTATACACACTTCCATTTACAAGATGATTCAGTCCTGAGGAACTAATACAGCATGTTGACTACAGTTACTACTGCATTTGTAGAGCTCAAATTTGCTAAGAGAGTAGATATCAAGCTTTCTCACCACCACCACCACCAAAAGTAACTATGCCAAGTGATGGTTGTGTTGACTAACTTCATTTTGGTATTAATTTCATAATCTTTTTTTTTTACGATTTTTATTTATTTATTCATGAGAGACACACGGGGGGGGGCAGAGGGAGAAGCAGGCTCCTAAGGAGCAGGGAGCCCGATGCGGGATTCGATCCCAGGACTCCGGGATCATGACCTGAGCCGAAGGCAGACGCTCAACCATCTGAGCCACCCAGGCACCCTTAATTTCATAATGTTTAAGTACATGAAATCATTACATAATACTTTCAATTATATAATTCGATTTGTCAATCATACCTCACAAACCTGAAGGAGGGGGGAAGGTAGAAGAGAGATGTACACATTACAAACAGATCCATACAGGGGCACCTGGGTGGCTCAGTCGGTTAAGCGTCTGCCTCCGGCTCAGGTCATGATCCCAGAGGCCTGGGATCGAGTCCTGCATTGGGGGTCCTTGCTAAGAGGGGAGCCTGCTTCTCCCTCTGCCTGCTGCTGCTCTCTCTCTCTCTCTGACAAATAAATCAATAAAATCTTTAAAAACTAAAACCAAAAGATCCATACAGGACATTCTTGAGAACTAGCCCACGGTCCTTTAAGGTAGTGACCATACCAATGCCTCCAATTTCAGGCACAGAAAGGCACAAGGAAATGTCACCTAAGAGAAGGGGAAAAACCTAGGCCATCGAAAAGTCATGGATCTAGACACATGGACCCAGCCAGGGAGAGGGCAAGCAAGGTGCAATCCATCAGCCTCACTGCATGACCACTGACCTCCAATCTTACCCGATCAGGGCTCAGCACAGAGGGCACTGGGAGCTGCACGGCAGAGAAAAGGGCACACAAACAACACAGAGCTAGCAACAAAAGCAACTAACCAGAAAGCTGGGAAAGCAAGCAGTGCCCACAGTCCACATGAGAGGAGAAACCTACCCTGGAAAATGCAGAGGGGGGACGTGGGAGTACAGAGTCTAGTCCAGGTCAAAGTGGGGGCTGAGGGCCTTACCCAGTGAGGATATAAGTGTAAAGTTCTCCAGCATCACATGGTGGTAGAGCCGTCTCTGAGCCTCATCAAGAAGCCTCCACTCCTTCCAGGAGAAGTACACGGCAATGTCCTCAAAGGTCACACCACCCTTTCATGAAACAGACAGATGAAATCATGAACATCCTCTGAGAACCCACAATCCAACCCCCCAACATCCACCCCAGCTCCCCGCCTCAGAATAAACACCAGGTCCTGGGGCCTCTAATGCCACGCTCCTCTCACCTTCCCATCAATCACTGTGTTCAGTCCTCAGGAGCAACAGGCAGGGGGACACATGGATGCACTCTAAGCTCTGGGTCTGGCCTGCAAGGTCATCCCCCTGCCACGGTATTCCCATGGAGTCTCCCACGTTGTGCCCTCAAGACAGCCAATTATAGGCCCTGCCTTACCAGGAAGTCTTCAGTACCAGGGCGCTGAGGCCCTTAGCTCACACTTCCCCTCCACGTGTACAGGATTCTGTAGACTCTACCACTCTCACGTCTTCAGACCCCACAGATGAACTCCCACACCTTCCTGCCCCACAACAAAGGATCCTCCCTTGACTCACACTCGTACTTGTCACGTGACATCCACAGGATGTTTGACAAACTCAAACAGGTTCCAGTCCCACCCAGTACTCCCATGGATCCCAAAACAGGGAAAGCCTCAAATGCTGCTGAGAAGCCCTCCTCAGCTGCCTGTAACCCTCCCTTCAGTAACAGACACTCACAACCACGGTCAGCTTCGGATACTCACAGACCCTCTTCCACTTCTCTGCTGCCCACGCTGTCCCGCCACAATTGGGAACCAATCGTCCTCTACTGAACCTTTGTGAAAACCCCAGCCCTAAGGGTCTCCCTGCCAGGCACGGGGAGGGACCACAAATGACATCTGCCCCAGACTTTTTCTAGCAGGAAGACTCTGAAACACCCCAGACACCACAGAAGCTGACCACAAGATTCTGGTGAAGCCCTAGAACGCGGGACAGAGAGCAGCCCCCGCCTCACTGTCACCTTGTCTCAATCGGAGATGACCTCAGCCATCTCTTCCAATCATCCCAAAGAACCTTGGCCATCATCTGCCAGATCTCTCTCTCTCCTTCACTCATGTTGACAATGCCCATCAACCACAACCACGTGCTGCGCCAGAGAACCACTCTTCAGCACCTCTTAGTAGGATGCTTGACCTACCGGCAGCGTTGCCACTACGCTCTGCATTCTCTTCCTAAATGTGAGCCAAATCTCCACCCGGCCCACACAGGAGCCATCACTTTTTCAACCCTCCATCCTGAAACCTTCCCCCAGTTTCCCAAACTTTGCTG
This sequence comes from Callorhinus ursinus, assembly GCF_003265705.2. Classification (NCBI taxonomy): domain Eukaryota; kingdom Metazoa; phylum Chordata; class Mammalia; order Carnivora; family Otariidae; genus Callorhinus; species Callorhinus ursinus. The sequence goes on along the minus strand of NW_027399466.1, from coordinate 1,011 downwards.
TCCAGCTCCCTACTTGATTCCATGACTCACTCTTCTCTGACACATCTGAGACTGTAAACAATTCAGTACATCACAAAGGTTTTGGGTTATAATGCAAATTAACACAGAAGCTGAATTATTTATATATATATGTATGTCGATATTATTTATTTATTTGCAATTATCCTCAGACAGAACAAGTTTGGGATGTGCAATCTACTTGTTCCCTCATGTGGGGAGAGCCCAATCCTGCTTTCAAACCACCCCTTAGAGTGCACAAAATGTACAAGATTAAACTAAACCAAGATGGCGTTTACTAATGCATCAACCAGAGCAACATGTGGCACATAATTCCTGTGTGGTGACCTGGGAGCTAGAGTCATCAAAGCAGAGTGAGACCAATAACATCCCCATGGGATTTAGTCTTCCTGTGCAAGTCACCACCCAGAACTCAGATCACCCACTGTGGACCAACACTGGGTCACATCCATGCCCTAATTTAGAACAGAATGAGGAGTTCCAATTACCCATAATTTAGATGCGCAAACAAGAAAGCAGACAGGTCAGCATCATTAACCATGTTGGGGTGGTGACTTATGCACACTATGGGAACCGCCAGGTGGCAGAGGTGAAAGGACTTCTGCCACAGACACTGACAGGGACTTCCATCGTGCAATAACTGCATGCACATCAGAAAGCACAATGCAGGTTCTGAATTTTTCTGAAAATAGCTGGAACTTATGGGAAGTCACTCCACTGCAGACATTTGGGTGAACCACGTTCCAGTCAGGTAGGTGGCTGCCTCAGAGGTTGTCCTCCAGCCGAAACTATACTAAGCAAGGAAGTATCACCTTCTGTGCTATTTTAAATCCTTCCTGCAGTGTGAAGACTGGAATGGTATCTAAAACCACGATGACTGATAAAAGATTCCCCACATTCACAGCACTCTAAGGCCTTTCTCCAGTGTGAAGTCTCTGGTGACGATGGAGGGCAGAACTAGCAGTAAATGATTTCCCACATTCATTACACTCA
>NW_027399465.1:4320-7741 GCF_003265705.2 Callorhinus ursinus | reverse complement strand
ACAATTTTATAGCATGGTGAAAAGTAGATGAATATATCAATTATTTGTAAAAATAAAACTATAAATAAAAGAATTACTTAAAAATAATCTAGTTATGTCAGCTACAATATGAAAGGAATCTCAGAATAAATGTGCCACCCCTTCCTCCCCGGGGAAGAGAAGCGCGGGAGCGCACCGCAGGGATCTGCTGGGTTTGGAGAATCCACACCGAGTCGTGTGCCATAGAAACGCTTGGTGACAGGCCAGGTGAGCACGGAGTGTGGCCGGAGACCAGGGAGACAAGAGTGACTGACTGCTTTTCTCGAGAAGCGGGGCCCCGAGTTCTCGGCTCCTCCAGGGCAGAGATTGGGAGGCTGCCATTTTCACTCTCGTCCTACAAAGCTATACGGAAAGCTTGCAGGGAACAAAAGCTTCCGAGAGCAAACCCGAGCAGATTACTTAGCCCGGACCGGCAAGGGAGGGGCAATTCTGCCTCTGGCAAGGACCTTTGGGAACCACGGCAACAAGCCCCTCCCCCAGAAGATCAGCAAGAACAGCCAGCCAAGACCAAGTTTACCGATCAATGAGAACGGCAGAACTCCAGCACTAGGGGAATACTGCACATAGAATTCATGGCTTTTTTACCATGATTCTTTAGTCTTTAAAAGTTAATTTGTTTTTTAACTGTCTTTTTTTTATAATTTTTCTTTTTCCCTTTTTCAACCAACATCTTATCAATCCCTTTTTTAAAAAAATTTTTTTATTTTTCATTTTTAGAGTCATATTCTATCCCTTCATAGTAGTTACCCTTATTTTTGGCATATATATATAAGTTGTTCTCTCTTTAAAATTTTGAGATACAGTTTCTTCTAACAGATCAAAATATACCCTAAATCTCTAGTGTATGGCTTTCTTCTACTCTCCTGCCTGATCACATTCTGTCCCCCCTTTACTTTTTTTTTATCCTCTTCTTTCTTTTTCCAAACAACTTCTTATCTTATCAATTCCTTTTATAAAATTTTTTATAATTTTCATCTTTACATTCATATTCCATCCCTTCATCGTATTAACCCTTATTTTGTACATATATAAGTCTTTCTTTCTTTAAAATTTTGGGAGGCACTATCTTCAAACAGGCCAAAATACACCCAAAATCTAGTGTGTGGCACTAATCTATGCACCAGCCTAATCATATTTGATGATATTCTGCTTTTTTTGTTTTGCTCTGTTTTTGCTTATTTTTATCTTTTTCTTTTTTTTTTTCTTTCTTTTCCTTTCTTTTCCCCTGGTTTCAGGTCTTTTCTGATTTGTTTAGAGTATATTTCCTGGGGACATTGTTACCCTGTTAGCATTTTGTTTTCTCATTCATCTATTCCCCTCTGGACACAATGACAAGATGGAAAAAATCACCTCAGCAAAAAGAACAAGAGGTAGTACCGTCTGCCAGGGACTTAATACGGACATTAGTACGATGTCGGACCTAGAGTTCAGAATCATGATTTTAAAGATACTAGCTGGGCTTGAAAAAAGCGTGGAAGTTATTAGAGAAACGCTTTCTGGAGAAATAAAAGAACTAAAATCTAACCAAGTCGAAATCAAAAAGGCTATTAATGAGGTGCAATCAAAAATGGGGACACTAACTGCTAGGATAAATGAGGCAGAAGAGAGAATCAGCAATATAGAAGACCAAATGATGGAAAATAAAGAGGCTGAGAAAAAGAGAGATAAACAACTACAGGATCACGAGGGCAGAATTCGAGAGATAAGTGATAACATAAGACAAAACAACATTAGAATAATTGGGATCCCAGAATAAGAAGAAAGAGAGAGAGGGGCAGAAGGTATGTTGGAGCAAATTATAACAGAGAAATTCCCTAATGTGGGGAAAGAAACAGGCATCAAAATCCAGGAGGCACAGAGAATCCCTCTCAAAATCAATAAAAATAGGTCAACACCCTGACATCTAAGAGTAAAACTTATGAGTCTCAGAGACAAAGAGAAAATCCTGAAAGCAGCTCAGGAGAAGAGATCTGTAACCTATAATGGTAGAAACATTAGATTGGCAACAGACCTATCCACAGGGACCTGGCAGGCCAGAAAGGACTGGCATGATATATTCAAAGCTGTAAATGAGAAAAATATGCAGCCAAGAATACTATATCCAGCTAGGCTGTCATTGAAAAGAGAAGGAGAGATGAAAAGCTTCCAGGACAAACAAAAACTAAAGGAATTTGCAAACACGAAACAGACCTACAGGAAATATTGAAAGGGGTCCTCTAAGCAAAGAGAGAGCCTAAAAGCAGCATAGACCAGATAGGAACACAGACAATATACAGTAACAGTCACCTTACAGGCAATACAATGGCACTAAATTCATATCTTCCAATAGTTACCCTGAATGTAAATGGGCTAAATGCTCCAATCAAAAGACACAGGCTATCAGATTGGATTAAAAAACAAGACCCATCAATATGCTGTCTGCAAAAGACTCATTTTAGACCCAAAGACACCCCCAGATTGAAAGTGAGAGGGTGGAAACCATTTACCATGCTAATGGACACCAAAAGAAAGCTGCGGTGGCAATCCTTATATCAGACAAATTAGATTTTAAACCAAAGACTGTAATAAGAGATGAAGAATGACACTATATCCTACTTCAAAGGTCTATCCAACAAGAAGATCTTACAATTGTAAATATCTATGCCCCTAACATGGGAGCAGCCACTTTTATAAGGCAATTAATAACAAAAGCAAAGAAACACATTGACAACAATACAATAATAGTGGGGGAGTTTAACACCCCCCTGACTGAAATGGACAGATCATCTAAGCAAAAGATCAAAGGAAATAAAGACTTTAAATGACACACTGGACCTAATGGACTTCACAGACATATTCAGAAATTCCATCCCAAAGCAACGGAATACACATTCTTCTCTAGTGCCCATGAAACATTCTCCAGAACAGATCACATCCTAGGTCACAAATCAGGTCTCAACTGGTACCAAAAGATTGGGATTATCCCCTGCATATTTTCAGACCACAATGCTTTGAAACTAGAACTCAATCACAAGAGGAAAGTCGGAAAGAACTCAAATACATGGAGGCTAAAGAGCATCCTACTAAAGAAGGAATGGGTCAACCAGGAAATTAAAGAAGAATTAAAAAATTCATGGAAACCAATGAAAATGAAAACAGAACTGTTCAAAATCTTTGGGATACAGCAAAGGCAGTCCTAAGAGGAAAGTATATAGCAATACAAGCCTTTCTCAAGAAACAAGAAAGGTCTCAAATACATAACCTAACCCTACACCTAAAGGAGCTAGAGAAAAAAACAGCAAATAAAGCCTAAACCCAGCAGGAGAAGAGAAACAATAAAGATCAGAGCAGAAATCAATGAACTAGAAACCAAAAGAACAGTAGAACAGATCAACGAAACTAG
>NW_027399465.1:1271-4220 GCF_003265705.2 Callorhinus ursinus | reverse complement strand
AAGAGGAAAGTCGGAAAGAACTCAAATACACGGAGGCTAAAGAGCATCCTACTAAAGAAGGAATGGGTCAACCAGGAAATTAAAGAAGAATTAAAAAATTCATGGAAACCAATGAAAATGAAAACAGAACTGTTCAAAATCTTTGGGATACAGCAAAGGCAGTCCTAAGAGGAAAGTATATAGCAATACAAGCCTTTCTCAAGAAACAAGAAAGGTCTCAAATACATAACCTAACCCTACACCTAAAGGAGCTAGAGAAAAAACAGCAAATAAAGCCTAAACCCAGCAGGAGAAGAGAAACAATAAAGATCAGAGCAGAAATCAATGAACTAGAAACCAAAAGAACAGTAGAACAGATCAACGAAACTAGGAGCTGGTCTTTTGAAAGAATCAACAAGATTGATAAACCCCTGGCCAGACTTATCCAAAAGAAAAGAGAAATGACCCAAATCAACAAAATCATGAATGAAAGAGGAGAGATCACAAACAACACCAAAGACATACAATTATAAGAACATATTATGAGCAAATTTATGCCAGCAAATTAGATAACCTGGAAGAAATGGATGCATTCCTAGAGATGTATCAATTACCAAAACTAAACCAGGAAGAAACAGAAAACCTGAATAGACCTATAACCACTAAGGAAATTGAAGCAGTCATCAAAAATCTCCCAACCAACAAAAGCCCAGGGCCACATGGCTTCCCAGGGTAATTCTACCAAACATTTAAGGAAGAATTAATACCTGTTCTTCTGAAACTGTTCCAAAAAATAGAAATGGAAGGAAAACTTCCAAACTCGTTTTATGAGGCCACCATTACCTTGATCCCCAAACCAGACAAAGACCCCATCAAAAAGGAGATTACAGACCAATATCCTTGATGAACATGGATGCAAAAATTCTCACCAAAATACTAGTCAATAGGATCCAACAGTACATTTAAAGGATTCTTCACCACGACCAAGTGGGATTTATCCCTGGGCTGCAAGGTTGGTTCAACATCCGCAAATCAATCAACGCGATACAATACATTAACAAAAGAAAGAAGAAGAATCATATGATCCTCTCAATAGATGCAGAAAAAGCATTTGACAAAGTACAGCACCCTTTCTTGATCAAAACTCTTCAGAGTATAGGGATAGAGGGTACATACCTCAATATCATAAAAGCCATCTATGAAAAATCCACAGCGAATATCATTCTCAATCGGGAAAAACTGAGAGCTTTCCCCCTAAGGTCAGGAATGTGGCAGGGATGTCCACTATCACCACTGCTATTCAACATAGTATTAGAAGTCCTAGCCATAGCAATCACACAACAAAAAGAAATCAAAGGCATCCAAATCGGCAAAGAAGAAGTCAAACTCTCACTCTTTGCAGATGATTTGATACTGTATGTGGAAAACCCAAAAGACTCCACCCCAAAACTGCCATAACTCATACAGGAATTCAGTAAAGTAGCAGGATATAAAATCAATGCACAGAAATCAGTGGCATTCCCATACACCAACAACAAGACAGAAGAGAGAGAAATTAAGGAGTCAATCCCATTTACAATTGCACCCAAAACCATAAGATACCTAGGAAAAAATCTAACTAAAGAGGCAAAGGATCTGTACTCCGAAAACTATAAAATACTCATGAAAGAAATGGAAGAAGACACAAAGAAATGGAAAAAGGTTCAATGCTCATGGATTGGAAGAACAAATATGGTGAAGATGTCAATGCTACCTAGAGCAATCTACACATTCAATGCAATCCCCATCAAAATACCATCCACTTTTTTCAAAGAAATGGAACAAATAATCCTAAAATTTGTATGGAACCAGAAGAGACCCCGAATAGCCAGAGGAATATTGAAAAAGAAAAGCAAAGCCTGTGGCATCACAATTCCGGACTTCCAGCTCTATTACAAAGCTGTCATCATCAAGACAGTATGGTGCTGGCACAAAAACAGACACATAGATCAATGGAACAGAACCGATAGCCTGGAACAGGACCCCCAACTCCTTGGTCAACTCATCTTTGACAAAGCAGGAAAGAATGTCCAATGGAAAAAAGACAGTCTCTTCAACAAATGGTGTTGGGAAAATTGGACAGCCACGTGCAGAAGAATGAAACTGGACCATTTCCTTACACCACACACAAAAATAGACTGAACGTGGTTGAAAGACCTAAATGTGAGACAGGAGTCCATCAAAATCCTAAAGGAGAACACAGGCAGCAACCTCTTCGACCTCAGCCGCAGCACCTTCTTCCTAGAAACACCGCCAAAAGCAAGGGAAGCAAGGGCAAAAATGAACTATTGGGACCTCATCAAGATAAAAAGCTTTTGCACAGCAAAAGAAACAGTCCACAAAACCAAAAGACAACCAACAGAATGGGAGAAGATATTTGCAAATGACATATCAGATAAAGGGCTAGTATCCAAAATCTTTAAAGAACTTATCAAACTCAACACCCAAAGAACAAATGATCCAATCAAGAAATGGGCAGAAGACATGAACAGACATATTTCCAAAGGAGACATCCAAATGGCCAACAGACACATGAAAAGGTGCTCAACATTGCTCAGCATCAGGGAAATCCAAATCAAAACCTCAATGAGATATCACCTCACACCAGTCAGAATGGCTAAAATTAACAAGTCAGGAAATGACAGATGTTGGCAGGGAGGCGGAGAAAGGGGACCCTCCTACCCTGTTGGTGGGAATGCAAGCTGATGCAGCCACTTTGGAAAACAGTATGGAGGTTCTTCAAAAAGTTGAAAATAGAGCTACCGTACGACCCAGCAATTGCACTACTGGGTATTTACCCCAAAGATCCAAATGTAGGGATCCAAAGGGGTACATGCACCCCAATGTTTATAGCAGCAATATCCACAATAGCCAAACTGTGGAAAGAGCCAAGATGTCCATCGACAGATGAATGGATAAAGAAGATGTGGT
>NW_027399465.1:0-1171 GCF_003265705.2 Callorhinus ursinus | reverse complement strand
ACACACAATGGAATATTATGCAGCCATCGAAACTAATGAGATCTTGCCATTTGGAACAATGTGGATGGAAGTGGAGGGTGTTATGCTGAGTGAAATAAGTCAATCAGAGAAAGACAAGTATCATATGATCTCACTGATATGAGGAATTCTTAATCTCAGGAAACAAACTGAGGGTTGCTGGAATGGTGGGGGGTGGGAGGGATGGGGTAGCTGGGTGATAGACACTGGGGAGGGTATGTGCTATGGTGAGCACTGTGAAGTGTGCCAGACTGTTGAATCACAGATCTGTACCTTTGGAGCAAAGAATACATTATATGTTTAAAAAAAAGAAGAAGAAGAAGAAGAAGAAGAAGAAGAAGAAGAAGAAGATAGCAAGAGGGGAAGAATGAAGGGGGGGAAATTGGAGGGGTAGACGAACCATGAGAGACTATGGACTCTGAGAAACAAACTGAGGGTTCTAGAGGGGAGGGGGGTGGGAGGATGGGTTAGCCCGGTGATGGGTATTAAGGAGGGCACGTTCTGCATGGAGCACTGGGTGTTACATGCAAACAATGAATCATGGAACACTACATCAAAAAAAAAAAAAGAACTTCTTGCCTACTATCAGTTGTGTAACTATTCCGCAACATTTTTTTTAAAGATTTTATTTATTTATTTGAAAGAGAGAGAGCATGAGCAGGGGGAAGGGTAGAGGGAGAGGGAGAAGCAGCCTCCCTGCTGGGCAGGGAGCCCAATGTTGGACTTGATCCCAGGACCCTGGAATCATGACACAAACCAAAGGCAGATGCTTAACCGACTGAGCCACCCAGGCCCCCAGTTTTGTAACATTTTAAAGGATGACAGGAACTGAAACTCAAAACAAATAGTTTTCACAGATTATAATACTATAATACTAATTATTTGCTGACTCTGCATCTGCTATGAATAATACTGTGATGGTTAATTTTATGTGTCAACTTGCCTGGTGCCCAGATATTTGGTCAAGCATTGTGGGTGTACCTGTAAGGGTGTTTCTTTCTTTCTTTTTTTTTTGGATGAGGTTAACATTTTAATTGAACAAGGTTGCCCATTCTCACCACTTTTACTCAACAAAGTACTGGGAGTCCTAGCTAGAGTAATCGGTGAAGAAAAAGAAATAAACCATATCTAAATTGGAAGGAAGAAATAAAAC
>NW_027399464.1:0-7741 GCF_003265705.2 Callorhinus ursinus | reverse complement strand
TTCCCAAAGAAGACACACAGATGGCCAACAGACACATGAAAAGATGTTCATCATCACTTACCATCAGGGAAATGTAAATCAAAACTACAATGAGATATCACCTCACACCTGTCTGAATGGCTACAATCAACAACACAAGAGAAAACAGGTGATGGGGAGGATGTGGACAAAAAGGAACACTCATGCAATGTTGGTAGGAATGTAAACTGGTGTAGTCACTGTGGAAAACAATATGGAGGTTCCTTAAAAAGTTAAAATAGAACCATAATTCGATGCAGCAATTGCACTACTTATGTACCCAAAGAATACAAAAACACTAATTCAAAGGGATACATGCACCTCTGTTTATAGCAGCATTTTCTACAATAGCCTAATTATAGAAGCAGCCCAAGTGTCCATCAACTAATGAATGGGATATTATTCAGCTATAAAAAGAATGTGATCGTGCCATTTGCAATGACATGGGTGTAGCTACAGAGTATTGTGCTAAGCAAATAAGTCAGTCAGAGAAGAGAAATACCTTATGATTTCACTCATATGTGGAATTTAAGAAACAAAACAAGTGAGCAAAGAGAAAAAAAAGAGAGAGTGAAACTATGAAACAGACTCTTAACTATAGAGAACAAACTGATGGTTACCAGAGGGGAGGTGGGTGGGGAGATGGGTTAAATATTTGATTGGAATTGAGGAGTGCAGTTGTGATGAGCACATGGTGATGTAGATATGATGAGTCACTATATTGTACACTAATATTACACTGTATGTTAACTAACTGGAATTTAAATAAACTAAACTAAAATAAGAGCAAAAAAAAATGTGAAGTAAATACATTTAAGATAAATAAAAACTGAGAGAATTGCCATAAGTTAAAAGCAAAAAATTGTAAAGTATACTCTGCAAGACTACCAAATATAGAAAGCTGGAATGACTATCAGTTAAAGTGAACTTTAGGTCAAGGAATTTCATCCGAAATAAAGAAAGACATTTTATAATAGTGAAATAGCAAGTCATTGAGAAAACATAATAATCCTATACATGAATGTGCCTAATTAAATAGTAACACATGAAGTAAATCTAATAGAATTACAAGAAAGTATATAGACACATCCACAAATACAGTTAAAGATTTCAACATTCTTCTCTCAATATTATGTCTAGTAAAGTAGTCTAAAATCCTATAGAATAAAGAAAATTTGAAAATTCTTCCGTAATTTGAACACTAGACTGAACAACTATAGAACGACTGTGTTTTATAAGTGTACACGAAATGTTCATCAAGATAAGCTTTCTACAGGGCCACATGAGAAGTCTCAACAAATTTCAAATGATTCAATTCATACAGAATATAACCATAATGGATTTTGTAACCATAATGGATTTAAATAAATGAGGAGTTATTTGGAAAAATCATGAAGATATGGAAATTAAGTAACATGATTTTGTGACAACTAAATTAAGAAAACATTACATTACAAATTTAAATAAATATTTCAAACTGAACAAAGAGAAACAGAACATATCATAATTCTTGGGATAATCTAGCACAATATTTAGAAAAAAGTTGATGGTTTTAAATACTTAGATTAGAAAATTGAAAGTTTCTGAAATTGAAGATTTAAGCTTAAGAAAATAGAAAAAGAAAAAAATTAAAACCAAAGTAGAGGACAAATAATTAAGAGAGGATATTAGTGAAATTGAAAAATATAAAACAAAAAAAGAACAATTAAAACTTAAATATGGTTCTTTGACAAAGACAATATCAGTAAACTTCTAGATTAAATGATGCAAAAATAAATTAAAAAAGAAAACTATCCAGGGGTGCTTGGGTGGCTCAGTTGTTAAGTGTATGCCTTCGGCTCAGGTCATGATCCCAGGGTTCTGGGATCGAAGCCTGCTTCTCCCTCTCCCACTCCCCCTGCTTGTGTTCCCTCTCTTGCTGTGTCTCTCTCTGTCAAAAAATAAATAAAATCTTCCAAAAAAAAAAAAAAACAAACTATCCATTATCAGAAATGAAAATGTGGAATCAGTACAAATCCATAGTCACAAAACGTTTTTAAGAACATACAATGAAAAAAATGTATATATATATACAATAAATTCATCAATTTGAAAAATTTCGAAGTCCTTGAAAATCACAAGTTAACCAAAACTGAAGCAGGAAGAAATAAAATCTGAAAACAGTCCTATATCGACTAAGGAAATTGAATATGCTGTTGAAAACATTCTCAAAAGGAAAATTTTAGGACCAGATGACTTCAATGTTGAAGTATATCCAAAATTTAAGAAAGAAAATACATTAACACTATACATTTTCTTTTTTGAGAAAATCAAGACAGAGGAAAAATTCCCAACTGCTTTTATGAAGTTAACATTTTCTTGAAGGTAAAACCAAAAAGGTTTAAAAAACAGACAAAAAACAACTTTAGAACAATATTCCTAATAATCACTGATGCAAAAATTCCTTTTAAAATATTGGGAAATCCAATATAGCAGTATAGATAAAGGATAATATACCCTAACCATGTGGAGTTTATCTCAAACTGGATGATTGGTTTAGCATTAAAAAAAAAGAAATCACTGAATGTACTTCACTCAATGTAAATTTTAAAAACTCAGAAGCAAAAGCATTTGATTATCTCAATATACGCAGAAAAAAAATCTTTGCTTTAATTCAATATCAACTTATGATAAAAAGTCTTAACCTAATATAAAAGGGAACTTCTTCAATCTGATAAAGGACAAATTAATATGAGGTGATTTCATATTTAAAGGTGAAAAACTGAATGTCTTGCCCTTATCATCAGGAACAAGAGCAATGTATGTGGTCACTACTATGCACTTTTACAATGGAGGTTCTACTGGTACATTATAGCAAGTAAAGGAAATGAAATAAAGACCTAAAGATTGAAATGAAGTAGTAAAAGAGTCTCTATTCTCATGTTATTATTGAGAATGTTGAAAATACTGAGGAATCTACACAAAAGCTAGAAGAACTTATAAGTAAATTTTTGAGGCAATAAAATAATGCTTAATATTAAAAAAATGTAGCAACGAGCAGTTAGAATGTTAATTTTTATTTTTTGTTTTTATTTTTTAATTTTTAATTTAATTTTATTATTTTTTAAAGATTTTATTTATTTATTTGTGAGAGAGAGAGAGAGCACAAGCAGGGGGAGCAGCAGGCAGAGGGAGAAGCAAGCTCCCCACTGATCAGGGAGCCCGACGCAGGGCTTGATCCCATCCCAGGACCCCAGGATCAGACCTGAGCTGAAGGCAGACGCTTAACCAACTGAGCCACCCAGGTGCCTGAGAATATTAACTTTTAATAAATTCAAGTTAAACTAGCATCAAAAACCATGAAATACTTAGATATAAATTTAGAAAAATATGTGCAAGATGCATGCACTGAAAACTACAAAACATTGCTAAGGAAAATAAGGAAATCTCAAATAATTTTTTTAAAGATTTTTTTATTTATTTGAGAGAGAGAAACAGAGCACATGAGAGCAAGAGCTCAGGGAGGGGCAGAGGCAGAGGGAGAAGCAGGCTCCCTGCTGAGAAGGGAGCCCAATGTGGGGCTCCATCCCAGGACCCTGAGATCATGACCTGAGCTGAAGGCAGATGTTTAACCAACTGAGCCACCAGACGCCCCTCAAATAAATGTAAAAACGTGCAATGTACTTGGTTTGGAAGACTCAATCATTTGTAGATGTCAGCTCTTCCCAAATTGATCTAGAGAGTCAATGCAATTATTTTCAAAATCTCAGCAGGCTTTGTTTTTGGGAGGGTGTAGAAATTAACAAGTTTATTCTAATATTTAAAAGAAAATGTTAAAGGAAAAATATATAATTTGGGATAAAAAGAACAAACTGGGAATATGTATTTTGTTTGAAATCAAATCATATTATAATGGTACAGTAATCAAGACAGTGTGGCATTGGCGTAAGGATGGACCTACAGAGGAATAATACAGAATATTGTACAGAAATGGACCCATAAGTATTGTCAATTGCTTTTCAACAAGGACACCGTGGTAGCTTAATGCAGAAAGGATGGTTTTTTAATTTCAAAAATGATGCTGGAAAAACTGATATCCATTAAAACAAAACAAAACCCGCAACCATTTCATCTGTTAAACCAAAAACTCTCAACCATTTCCTCACACTATACACACATAGAAAAATAACTTGAAATAGATCAGAAAACTAAATGTGAAAACTAAAACTATAACACTTATAATGAGAAAAGAGAAGATTACCTTGTGATTTTGAGTTGGGCATAAAATGCATAAATCATGAAAACTATGTGTGTGTGTGTGTGTGTGTGTGTGTGCATGCATGTGGGTGTGCATGGTGTGTGTGTGTGTGCATGTGTGCGTGTGTGTGTGCATGGTATGTGTGTGTGCATGGTATGTGTGTGTGCATGGTATGTGTATACACAAGCTGTATACATATACATATATACAAACACAGAGTTTTATTTATCAAAATGGAAACTTTCTTATTCTCAAAAGACATTGTTAAAAAAATGAAGAGAAGCCCCATAGTGGGAAGAAGTATTTGCCACACATGTATTGGGAAAAAAATTGTATATTGAACAAATAAAAACTGCTCAATATTATATAATAATACAAACAACTCAATTACAAACAGGCAAAATATTTGTACCAACATTTCACATCTGAAGATATACAAAAGGCCAATATGCATGTCAAAAGATGTTGAACAACTTTATTCATCAGGGAAATATAAAATAAAACCAGTGAGACATTTTACACACCATAAGATAGAATTAAAAATACCTGGAAGTAGCAAGTGTGAGAATATAGATTATTGGAATTCTCATACATTGCTGGATGAAATGTAAAACTATCTTAAACAACAATTTTCTAAATTTTTAACTTCTGACAAAGTTAAATATAGCACTTACCTTATGACAGCAGTTCCATGTTCCTGGAGCTATGAAAGCATGTATCCACACAGACATGTACACAAATATCATAGCATCTTTATTACTAATAGCGCTAAACTGGAAAGGACTAAATGTCTCTCAACAAGTGAATGAATAAACTATAGTATATTCACACAATAGAGTACTACTTAGCGTTTAAAAGGAATAAGCTACTGGTTAAAGAAACAACATGAATTAATATGAAGATTATTCTGAGCAAAATAGTCTGAGCCTAAAAAATAATGTATGGTTGCATTTTAATGAGATTCTAGAAAAGGCATAAGTAATCTGTAGTGAAAGTGCACATCTGTGATGCCTGGGGCTCTGAGTGGGTGGGGATGATTGTTGAGGGACTTTAGGGAACTTTCTGGCATGATGACAGTGTTCTTAATCTTGATCTTGCTTGTGTTTATACATTTTGATATCTGTTAAAACTTATCAAACTGTTTATTTAAAAATGAGTGAATTTTATTTTATGTAAGTTGTAACTAAAAAAGTGACTTGAAAGTGTCTTGCCTCAGGTGGTTTTTCTTCTGTTATCTCTCTTCTGCTTTCTGAGATGCAGTTTGCATAAAGTTGTTCCTTTCCAAATTTAGGACAAAAGTCAAAATATCAGGTGTCCTTAAAAGAACCTGGTAAAAGATAAGAGTGATATCCAATATTTATTGAATACTTATTTGGCTTCAGCTAATGTTCTAAAGGCTTCAGTTGTATTAATTAATTTTGTCTTCTCAGGAGCCCTAGGAGATGGTAAACAGAAATGCTCTGATTTTACAAATGAGGAAATTCAGTCTGAGAAATAGCATATAACTTGTCTAAGGTAAAACAACTAACAACTAAAGTAAATAAGAAGGTTTAAACTCAAGAAGTTTATTTTTAGGGCCTGTCCTCTTGATAATAGAAATACAAATGGATTTTTAAGATTTGCAGCCAAGGCAAGAGAAGAAACAAATGGAATAAATCTTAATTTCCAATATTATCCTCAAAGTCAAATTCTTATAACATAGAAGCTGAAAAACAAGCAAACCAGCCCTTAATTTCAGAAGTGTTGACATTTTATAAAATATTTTTAAAAAATGATTCTAATTCACTAATTAGAACAAGTAATTAGTCACTTTAAGCAACTCTTAATACTTGGCAAGTGGTGAATCAGTTGGTCTGGGGATAGCATGACAACAGGACACATTTATCCTTTATCACTGAACACCCTATCTGTGGGTCGCAGCCTTTGGTTATGGACCATCTGGCCCTGCTTATCTCTACTATCACTCTTCTCTACTGGCTTCCTTGTCTTCAGAATCTGCCTCTTGGTCAGAGAAAATTCCCTTCTCCTTTGAGCAAGCTCATTTATCTCTGAATTGGACCTACAGACAAGCATTTCTTTTATTGCTATTGTAGTTTGTCCATACCAAAACATTTTCAGGCACAAATGGCAACAATGGTGGTGGTGGTGATGGCATGTGGGGTTGTGGAAGCACTGGGTTTCTAGTGCTCAAGTACTAACATTATCTCACAATATCCTCTGCTGAGTTTGGTCCTCGCACACCTGCCTTATTTATGCTGCTTTTATCAGAGACTTGTTTCATGGCTTCTCTAAGACAATTCCATTGCACGGCCCAACAGAAATGCTTACAGGTTTTCTAACCTCTGGTTGAGGACATATTTAAAATTTTTCCCCAATGGTTATGATGGACTCCAGACAAATTAGAGAATGTGGTTAGACCCCTGTTTACATGACCCCGAATACTTTGTGAAAATTAAGAAGTTTGTCTTTCACAGACCACACAGAGGATTCCTTAGCTGGTAGTGGTTACTATATGTTGAACTGAATTTCACTTTGGGCTCAGTAAAAACATGGAGTCTGAAATACAAATTATTTCCTCCACTTTTTAAATGGAGTTTCGAGAAATTTTGAGGGAAGGAGTTACTTATAGCAACAGTTTGTTTGTTTGTTTGTTTGTTTTAGTTTAACTCCAATTAGTTAAGCTACAGTGTTATATTAGTTTCAGGTGTACAATATAGTAATTAAATAATTCCATACATCACCCTTGCTCATCACGACAAGTACAATCCTAAATCCCCATCATCTATTTAACCCAACACCCACCCTCTCCCCTCTGATAACCATCAGTTTGTTCTCTATAGTTAAGCGTCTGTTTCATAGTTTATCTCTCTTTTTTTCCCCTTTGCTCATCTGTTTTGTTTCTTAAATTCCACATGTGAGTGAAATCATATGGTATTTGTCTTTCTCTGATTGATTTATTTTGCCTAGGATTATACTCTTTAGCCCTATCCATGTAGTTGCAAATGGCAAGATTTCATTCCTTTTTATGGCCAAATAATATTCCATTTTATGTATATACCACTTCTTTATCCATCCATCAATTGATGGACACTTGGGCTGCTTCCATATCTTGTTATTGTAGAAAATGCTGCTATAAACATAGAGGTGCATGTATCCTTTTGAATTAGTGTTTTTGTATTCCTTGAGTAAATACCTAATAGTGCAATTGATGCATCATATAGGGTAATTCTATTAACTTACTGAGGAACTTCCACACTGTTGTCCATAGTGGCTACACCAGTTTGCATTCCTACCAACATTGCATGAGTGTTCCTTTTTGTCCACATCCTCCCCATCACCTGTTTTCTCTTGTGTTGTTGATTGTAGCCATTCAGACAGGTGTGAGGTGATATCTCATTGCAGTTTTGATTTACATTTCCCTGATGGTAAGTGATGATGGACATCTTTTCATGTGTCTGTTGGCCATCTGTGTGTCTTCTTTGGGAA